>NC_134911.1:5085948-5388978 GCF_051014615.1 Bombus vancouverensis nearcticus
CATATGACGTATTACGTTATAACGTCATACCGTATAACCTATTACGTTATAACGTCATACCATATAACGTAATTCGGTACAACGTCATACCACATAACCTATTTACGTTATAACGTCATTCCATATAACGTATTACGTTATAACGGCATTCCATATAACGTAATACGTTATAACGTCATCCCATATAACGTAATGCGTTATAACGTCTACCCATATTACGTAATACGATATAACGTCACACCATATGACGTATTACGTTATAACGTCATACCGTATAACCTATTACGTTATAACGTCATACCATATAACGTAATACGTTATAACGTCATCCCATATAACGTAATACGGTATAACGTCATACCATATAACCTATTTACGTTATAACGTCATACCATATAACGTATTACGTTATACCGTCATACCATATAAAATATTATGTTATAACGTCACAGCATATAACGTAATACGTTATAATTTTATACCATATAACCTATTACGCTATAACGTCTTCCCTAATAACGTAATACGTTATAACGTCATCCCATATAACGTAATACGGTATAATGTCGTCCCATATAACGTATTACGTTATAACGTCATCCCGTATTACGTAATACGTTATAACGTCATCCCATATAACGTAATAAGTTATAACGTCATACCATATAACGCAATACGTTATAACGTCGTCCCGTATATCGTAATACGTTATAACGTCATTCCAAATAACGTAATACGTTATAACGTCATCCCATATAACGCAATACGTTATAACGTCGTCCCACATAACGTAATACGTTAGAGCGTCATACCATATAACGTAATGCGTTATAACGTCGACCCATATTACGTAATACGATATAACGTCACACCATATGACGTATTACGTTATAACGTCATACCGTATAACCTATTACGTTATAACGTCATACCATGTAACGTAATTCGGTACAACGTCATACCACATAACCTATTTACGTTATAACGTCATACCATATAACGTGTTACGTTATAACGGTATTCCATATAACGTAATACTTTATAACGTCATCCCATATAACGTAATGCGTTATAACGTCGACCCATATTACGTAATACGTTATAACGTCATCCCATATAACGCAATACGTTATAACGTCGTCCGACATAACGTAATACGATATAGCGTCATCCCATATTACGTAATGCGTTATAACGTCATCCCATATAACGTAATACGGTATAACGTCACACCATATAACGTAATTCGGTATAACGTCATACCATATAACCTAATACGTTATAACGTCATACCATATAACGTAATACGGTATAACGTCACACCATATAACGTAACTCGGTATAACGTCATACCATATAACCTAATACGTTATAACGTCATACCATATAACGTAATACGGTATAACGTCACACCATATAACGTAATTCGGTATAACGTCATCCCATATAACGTAATACGTTATAACGTCATCCCATATAACGCAATACGTCATAACGTCATCCCATATAACGCAATACGTTATAACGTCGTCCGACATAACGTAATACGTTATAGCGTCATCCCATATTACGTAATGCGTTATAACGTCATCGCATATAACGTAATACGGTATAACGTCACACCATATAACGTTATTCGGTATAACGTCATACCATATAACCTAATACGTTATAACGTCATACCATATAACGTATTACGTTATAACGCCATGCCATATAACGTAATACGTTATAGCGACATACCATATAACCTATTACGCTATAACGTCATCCCATATTACGTAATACGTTATAACGTCATCCCATATAACGCAATACGTTATAACGTCGTCCCACATAACCTAATGCGTTATAACGCCATCCCATACTACGCAATGCGTTATAACGTCATCCCATATAACGTAATACGGTATAACGTCATACCATATAACCTATTTACGTTATGACGTCATACCATATAACGTATTACGTTATAACGTCATACCATATAACCTATTACGTTATAACGTCATCCCATATAACGTAATACGTTATAACGTCATCCCATATAACGCAATACGTTATAACGTCGTCCGACATAACGTAATACGATATAGCGTCATCCCATATTACGTAATGCGTTATAACGTCATCCCATATAACGTAATACGGTATAACGTCACACCATATAACGTAATTCGGTATAACGTCATACCATATAACCTAATACGTTATAACGTCATACCATATAACGTAATACGGTATAACGTCACACCATATAACGTAACTCGGTATAACGTCATACCATATAACCTAATACGTTATAACGTCATACCATATAACGTATTACGTTATAACGCCATGCCATATAACGTAATACGTTATAGCGACATACCATATAACCTATTACGTTATAACGTCATCCCATATTACGTAATACGTTATAACGTCATCCCATATAACGCAATACGTTATAACGTCGTCACACATAACCTAATGAGTTATAACGCCACCCCATATAACGCAATACGTTATAACGTCGTCCCACATAACGTAATACGTTATAACGTCATCCCATACTACGGAATGCGTTATAACGTCGTCCGACATAACGTAATACGTTATAGCGTCATCCCATATTACGTAATACGTTATAACGTCATCCCATATAACGCAATACGTTATAACGTCGTCCCACATAACCTAATGAGTTATAACGCCACCCCATATAACGCAATACGTTATAACGTCGTCCCACATAACGTAATACGTTATAACGTCATCCCATACTACGGAATGCGTTATAACGTCGTCCGACATAACGTAATACGTTATAGCGTCATCCCATATTACGTAATGCGTTATAACGTCATCCCATATAACGCAATACGTTATAACGTCGTCCCACATAACCTAATGAGCTATAACGCCATCCCATATTACGTAATGCGTTATAACGTCATCCCATATAACGAAATACGTTATAACGTCATCCCGTATAACGTAATACGTTACAACGTCGTCCCATATAACGTAATTCGGTATAACGTCATACCATATAACCCATTAAGTTATAACGTCATACCATACAACCTATTACGTTATAACGTCATACCATATAACGTAATACGTTACAACGTCATGCCATATAACGTAATAAGTTATAACGTCATGCCATATAACGTAATACGTTATAGCGTCATACCATATAACGTAATGCGTTATAACGTCATCCCATATAACGTAATGCGTTATAACGCCATCCCATATAACGCAATACGTTATAACCTCGTCCCACATAACCTAATGCGTTATAACGTCATCCCATACTACGTAATGCCTTATAACGTCATCCCATATAACGTAATACGGTATAACGTCATCCCATATAACGTAATGCGATATAACGTCTACACATATTACGTAACACGATATAACGTCACACCATATGACGTATTACGTTATAACGTCATACCGTATAACCTATTACGTTATAACGTCATACCATGTAACGTAATTCGGTACAACGTCATACCACATAACCTATTTACGTTATAACGTCATACCATATAACGTGTTACGTTATAACGGTATTCCATATAACGTAATACTTTATAACGTCATCCCATATAACGTAATGCGTTATAACGTCGACCCATATTACGTAATACGTTATAACGTCATCCCATATAACGCAATACGTTATAACGTCGTCCGACATAACGTAATACGATATAGCGTCATCCCATATTACGTAATGCGTTATAACGTCATCCCATATAACGTAATACGGTATAACGTCACACCATATAACGTAATTCGGTATAACGTCATACCATATAACCTAATACGTTATAACGTCATACCATATAACGTAATACGGTATAACGTCACACCATATAACGTAACTCGGTATAACGTCATACCATATAACCTAATACGTTATAACGTCATACCATATAACGTAATACGGTATAACGTCACACCATATAACGTAATTCGGTATAACGTCATCCCATATAACGTAATACGTTATAACGTCATCCCATATAACGCAATACGTCATAACGTCATCCCATATAACGCAATACGTTATAACGTCGTCCGACATAACGTAATACGTTATAGCGTCATCCCATATTACGTAATGCGTTATAACGTCATCGCATATAACGTAATACGGTATAACGTCACACCATATAACGTTATTCGGTATAACGTCATACCATATAACCTAATACGTTATAACGTCATACCATATAACGTATTACGTTATAACGCCATGCCATATAACGTAATACGTTATAGCGACATACCATATAACCTATTACGCTATAACGTCATCCCATATTACGTAATACGTTATAACGTCATCCCATATAACGCAATACGTTATAACGTCGTCCCACATAACCTAATGCGTTATAACGCCATCCCATACTACGCAATGCGTTATAACGTCATCCCATATAACGTAATACGGTATAACGTCATACCATATAACCTATTTACGTTATGACGTCATACCATATAACGTATTACGTTATAACGTCATACCATATAACCTATTACGTTATAACGTCATCCCATATAACGTAATACGTTATAACGTCATCCCATATAACGCAATACGTTATAACGTCGTCCGACATAACGTAATACGATATAGCGTCATCCCATATTACGTAATGCGTTATAACGTCATCCCATATAACGTAATACGGTATAACGTCACACCATATAACGTAATTCGGTATAACGTCATACCATATAACCTAATACGTTATAACGTCATACCATATAACGTAATACGGTATAACGTCACACCATATAACGTAACTCGGTATAACGTCATACCATATAACCTAATACGTTATAACGTCATACCATATAACGTATTACGTTATAACGCCATGCCATATAACGTAATACGTTATAGCGACATACCATATAACCTATTACGTTATAACGTCATCCCATATTACGTAATACGTTATAACGTCATCCCATATAACGCAATACGTTATAACGTCGTCACACATAACCTAATGAGTTATAACGCCACCCCATATAACGCAATACGTTATAACGTCGTCCCACATAACGTAATACGTTATAACGTCATCCCATACTACGGAATGCGTTATAACGTCGTCCGACATAACGTAATACGTTATAGCGTCATCCCATATTACGTAATACGTTATAACGTCATCCCATATAACGCAATACGTTATAACGTCGTCCCACATAACCTAATGAGTTATAACGCCACCCCATATAACGCAATACGTTATAACGTCGTCCCACATAACGTAATACGTTATAACGTCATCCCATACTACGGAATGCGTTATAACGTCGTCCGACATAACGTAATACGTTATAGCGTCATCCCATATTACGTAATGCGTTATAACGTCATCCCATATAACGCAATACGTTATAACGTCGTCCCACATAACCTAATGAGCTATAACGCCATCCCATATTACGTAATGCGTTATAACGTCATCCCATATAACGAAATACGTTATAACGTCATCCCGTATAACGTAATACGTTACAACGTCGTCCCATATAACGTAATTCGGTATAACGTCATACCATATAACCCATTAAGTTATAACGTCATACCATACAACCTATTACGTTATAACGTCATACCATATAACGTAATACGTTACAACGTCATGCCATATAACGTAATAAGTTATAACGTCATGCCATATAACGTAATACGTTATAGCGTCATACCATATAACGTAATGCGTTATAACGTCATCCCATATAACGTAATGCGTTATAACGCCATCCCATATAACGCAATACGTTATAACCTCGTCCCACATAACCTAATGCGTTATAACGTCATCCCATACTACGTAATGCCTTATAACGTCATCCCATATAACGTAATACGGTATAACGTCATCCCATATAACGTAATGCGATATAACGTCTACACATATTACGTAACACGATATAACGTCACACCATATGACGTATTACGTTATAACGTCATACCGTATAACCTATTACGTTATAACGTCATACCATATAACGTAATTCGGTACAACGTCATACCACATAACCTATTTACGTTATAACGTCATACCATATAACGTATTACGTTATAACGGCATTCCATATAACGTAATACGTTATAACGTCATCCCATATAACGTAATGCGTTATAACGTCTACCCATATTACGTAATACGATATAACGTCACACCATATGACGTATTACGTTATAACGTCATACCGTATAACCTATTACGTTATAACGTCATACCATATAACGTAATACGTTATAACGTCATCCCATATAACGTAATACGGTATAACGTCATACCATATAACCTATTTACGTTATAACGTCATACCATATAACGTATTACGTTATACCGTCATACCATATAAAATATTATGTTATAACGTCACAGCATATAACGTAATACGTTATAATTTTATACCATATAACCTATTACGCTATAACGTCTTCCCTAATAACGTAATACGTTATAACGTCATCCCATATAACGTAATACGGTATAATGTCGTCCCATATAACGTATTACGTTATAACGTCATCCCGTATTACGTAATACGTTATAACGTCATCCCATATAACGTAATAAGTTATAACGTCATACCATATAACGCAATACGTTATAACGTCGTCCCGTATATCGTAATACGTTATAACGTCATCCCAAATAACGTAATACGTTATAACGTCATCCCATATAACGCAATACGTTATAACGTCGTCCCACATAACGTAATACGTTAGAGCGTCATACCATATAACGTAATGCGTTATAACGTCGACCCATATTACGTAATACGATATAACGTCACACCATATGACGTATTACGTTATAACGTCATACCGTATAACCTATTACGTTATAACGTCATACCATGTAACGTAATTCGGTACAACGTCATACCACATAACCTATTTACGTTATAACGTCATACCATATAACGTGTTACGTTATAACGGTATTCCATATAACGTAATACTTTATAACGTCATCCCATATAACGTAATGCGTTATAACGTCGACCCATATTACGTAATACGTTATAACGTCATCCCATATAACGCAATACGTTATAACGTCGTCCGACATAACGTAATACGATATAGCGTCATCCCATATTACGTAATGCGTTATAACGTCATCCCATATAACGTAATACGGTATAACGTCACACCATATAACGTAATTCGGTATAACGTCATACCATATAACCTAATACGTTATAACGTCATACCATATAACGTAATACGGTATAACGTCACACCATATAACGTAACTCGGTATAACGTCATACCATATAACCTAATACGTTATAACGTCATACCATATAACGTATTACGTTATAACGCCATGCCATATAACGTAATACGTTATAGCGACATACCATATAACCTATTACGTTATAACGTCATCCCATATTACGTAATACGTTATAACGTCATCCCGTATAACGTAATACGTTACAACGTCGTCCCATATAACGTAATTCGGTATAACATCATACCATATAACCCATTAAGTTATAACGTCATACCATACAACCTATTACGTTATAACGTCATACCATATAACGTAATACGTTACAACGTCATGCCATATAACGTAATAAGTTATAACGTCATGCCATATAACGTAATACGTTATAGCGTCATACCATATAACGTGTTACGTTATAACGGTATTCCATATAACGTAATACTTTATAACGTCATCCCATATAACGTAATGCGTTATAACGTCGACCCATATTACGTAATACGTTATAACGTCATCCCATATAACGCAATACGTTATAACGTCGTCCGACATAACGTAATACGATATAGCGTCATCCCATATTACGTAATGCGTTATAACGTCATCCCATATAACGTAATACGGTATAACGTCACACCATATAACGTAATTCGGTATAACGTCATACCATATAACCTAATACGTTATAACGTCATAACATATAACGTAATACGGTATAACGTCACACCATATAACGTAACTCGGTATAACGTCATACCATATAACCTAATACGTTATAACGTCATACCATATAACGTATTACGTTATAACGCCATGCCATATAACGTAATACGTTATAGCGACATACCATATAACCTATTACGTTATAACGTCATCCCATATTACGTAATACGTTATAACGTCATCCCATATAACGCAATACGTTATAACGTCGTCCCACATAACCTAATGAGTTATAACGCCACCCCATATAACGCAATACGTTATAACGTCGTCCCACATAACGTAATACGTTATAACGTCATCCCATACTACGGAATGCGTTATAACGTCGTCCGACATAACGTAATGCGTTATAACGTCGTCCGACATAACGTAATACGTTATAGCGTCATCCCATATTACGTAATACGTTATAACGTCATCCCATATAACGCAATACGTTATAACGTCGTCCCACATAACCTAATGAGTTATAACGCCACCCCATATAACGCAATACGTTATAACGTCGTCCCACATAACGTAATACGTTATAACGTCATCCCATACTACGGAATGCGTTATAACGTCGTCCGACATAACGTAATACGTTATAGCGTCATCCCATATTACGTAATGCGTTATAACGTCATCCCATATAACGCAATACGTTATAACGTCGTCCCACATAACCTAATGAGCTATAACGCCATCCCATATTACGTAATGCGTTATAACGTCATCCCATATAACGAAATACGTTATAACGTCATCCCGTATAACGTAATACGTTACAACGTCGTCCCATATAACGTAATTCGGTATAACGTCATACCATATAACCCATTAAGTTATAACGTCATACCATACAACCTATTACGTTATAACGTCATACCATATAACGTAATACGTTACAACGTCATGCCATATAACGTAATAAGTTATAACGTCATGCCATATAACGTAATACGTTATAGCGTCATACCATATAACGTGTTACGTTATAACGGTATTCCATATAACGTAATACTTTATAACGTCATCCCATATAACGTAATGCGTTATAACGTCGACCCATATTACGTAATACGTTATAACGTCATCCCATATAACGCAATACGTTATAACGTCGTCCGACATAACGTAATACGATATAGCGTCATCCCATATTACGTAATGCGTTATAAAGTCATCCCATATAACGTAATACGGTATAACGTCACACCATATAACGTAATTCGGTATAACGTCATACCATATAACCTAATACGTTATAACGTCATACCATATAACGTAATACGGTATAACGTCACACCATATAACGTAACTCGGTATAACGTCATACCATATAACCTAATACGTTATAACGTCATACCATATAACGTATTACGTTATAACGCCATGCCATATAACGTAATACGTTATAGCGACATACCATATAACCTATTACGTTATAACGTCATCCCATATTACGTAATACGTTATAACGTCATCCCATATAACGCAATACGTTATAACGTCGTCCCACATAACCTAATGAGTTATAACGCCACCCCATATAACGCAATACGTTATAACGTCGTCCCACATAACGTAATACGTTATAACGTCATCCCATACTACGGAATGCGTTATAACGTCGTCCGACATAACGTAATACGTTATAGCGTCATCCCATATTACGTAATACGTTATAACGTCATCCCATATAACGCAATACGTTATAACGTCGTCCCACATAACCTAATGAGTTATAACGCCACCCCATATAACGCAATACGTTATAACGTCGTCCCACATAACGTAATACGTTATAACGTCATCCCATACTACGGAATGCGTTATAACGTCGTCCGACATAACGTAATACGTTATAGCGTCATCCCATATTACGTAATGCGTTATAACGTCATCCCATATAACGCAATACGTTATAACGTCGTCCCACATAACCTAATGAGCTATAACGCCATCCCATATTACGTAATGCGTTATAACGTCATCCCATATAACGAAATACGTTATAACGTCATCCCGTATAACGTAATACGTTACAACGTCGTCCCATATAACGTAATTCGGTATAACGTCATACCATATAACCCATTAAGTTATAACGTCATACCATACAACCTATTACGTTATAACGTCATACCATATAACGTAATACGTTACAACGTCATGCCATATAACGTAATAAGTTATAACGTCATGCCATATAACGTAATACGTTATAGCGTCATACCATATAACGTAATGCGTTATAACGTCATCCCATATAACGTAATGCGTTATAACGCCATCCCATATAACGCAATACGTTATAACCTCGTCCCACATAACCTAATGCGTTATAACGTCATCCCATACTACGTAATGCCTTATAACGTCATCCCATATAACGTAATACGGTATAACGTCATCCCATATAACGTAATGCGATATAACGTCTACACATATTACGTAACACGATATAACGTCACACCATATGACGTATTACGTTATAACGTCATACCGTATAACCTATTACGTTATAACGTCATACCATATAACGTAATTCGGTACAACGTCATACCACATAACCTATTTACGTTATAACGTCATACCATATAACGTATTACGTTATAACGGCATTCCATATAACGTAATACGTTATAACGTCATCCCATATAACGTAATGCGTTATAACGTCTACCCATATTACGTAATACGATATAACGTCACACCATATGACGTATTACGTTATAACGTCATACCGTATAACCTATTACGTTATAACGTCATACCATATAACGTAATACGTTATAACGTCATCCCATATAACGTAATACGGTATAACGCCATACCATATAACCTATTTACGTCATAACGTCATACCATATAACGTATTACGTTATACCGTCATACCATATAAAATATTATGTTATAACGTCACAGCATATAACGTAATACGTTATAATTTTATACCATATAACCTATTACGCTATAACGTCTTCCCTAATAACGTAATACGTTATAACGTCATCCCATATAACGTAATACGGTATAATGTCGTCCCATATAACGTATTACGTTATAACGTCATCCCGTATTACGTAATACGTTATAACGTCATCCCATATAACGTAATAAGTTATAACGTCATACCATATAACGCAATACGTTATAACGTCGTCCCGTATATCGTAATACGTTATAACGTCATCCCAAATAACGTAATACGTTATAACGTCATCCCATATAACGCAATACGTTATAACGTCGTCCCACATAACGTAATACGTTAGAGCGTCATACCATATAACGTAATGCGTTATAACGTCGACCCATATTTCGTAATACGATATAACGTCACACCATATGACGTATTACGTTATAACGTCATACCGTATAACCTATTACGTTATAACGTCATACCATGTAACGTAATTCGGTACAACGTCATACCACATAACCTATTTACGTTATAACGTCATACCATATAACGTGTTACGTTATAACGGTATTCCATATAACGTAATACTTTATAACGTCATCCCATATAACGTAATGCGTTATAACGTCGACCCATATTACGTAATACGATATAACGTCACACCATATGACGTATTACGTTATAACGTCATACCGTATAACCTATTACGTTATAACGTCATACCATATAACGTAATACGTTATAACGTTATACCATATAACCTATTACGTTATAACGTCATCCCATATAACGTAATACGTTATAACGTCATCCCATATAACGTAATACGTTATAACGTCATCCCATATAACGTAATACGGTATAACGTCATACCATATAACCTATTTACGTTATAACGTCATACCATATAACGTATTACGTTATACCGTCATACCATATAAAATATTATGTTATAACGTCATCCGATATAACGTAATACGTTATAACGTCATCCCATATAACGTAATACGTTATAACGTCATACCATATAACCTATTTACGTTATGACGTCATACCATATAACGTATTACGTTATAAAGTCATACCATATAACCTATTGCGTTATAGCGTCATCCCATATAACGTAGTACGTTATAACGTCATCCCATATAACGCATACGTTATAACGTCGTCCGACATAACGTAATACGTTATAGCGTCATCCCATATTACGTAATGCGTTATAACGTCATCCCATATTACGTAATGCGTTATAACGTCATCCCATATAACGTAATACGGTATAACGTCACACCATATAACGTAATTCGGTATAACGTCATACCATATAACCTAATACGTTATAACGTCATACCATATAACGTAATACGGTATAACGTCACACCATATAACGTAACTCGGTATAACGTCATACCATATAACCTAATACGTTATAACGTCATACCATATAACGTAATACGGTATAACGTCACACCATATAACGTAATTCGGTATAACGTCATCCCATATAACGTAATACGTTATAACGTCATCCCATATAACGCAATACGTCATAACGTCATCCCATATAACGCAATACGTTATAACGTCGTCCGACATAACGTAATACGTTATAGCGTCAACCCATATTACGTAATGCGTTATAACGTCATCGCATATAACGTAATACGGTATAACGTCACACCATATAACGTTATTCGGTATAACGTCATACCATATAACCTAATACGTTATAACATCATACCATATAACGTATTACGTTATAACGCCATGCCATATAACGTAATACGTTATAGCGACATACCATATAACCTATTACGTTATAACGTCATCCCATATTACGTAATACGTTATAACGTCATCCCATATAACGCAATACGTTATAACGTCGTCCCACATAACCTAATGCGTTATAACGCCATCCCATACTACGCAATGCGTTATAACGTCATCCCATATAACGTAATACGGTATAACGTCATACCATATAACCTATTTACGTTATGACGTCATACCATATAACGTATTACGTTATAACGTCATACCATATAACCTATTACGTTATAACGTCATCCCATATAACGTAATACGTTATAACGTCATCCCATATAACGCAATAGGTTATAACGTCATCCCATATAACGCAATACGTTATAACGTCGCCCGACATAACGTAATACGTTATAGCGTCATCCCATATTACGTAATGCGTTATAACGTCATCGCATATAACGTAATACGGTATAACGTCACACCATATAACGTTATTCGGTATAACGTCATACCATATAACCTAATACGTTATAACGTCATACCATATTACGTAATAAGTTATAACGTCATGCCATATAACGTAATAGGTTATAGCGTCATACCATATAACGTAATGCGTTATAACGTCATCCCATATAACGTAATGCGTTATAACGCCATCCCATATAACGCAATACGTTATAACGTCGTCCCACATAACCTAATGAGTTATAACGCCACCCCATATAACGCAATACGTTATAACGTCGTCCCACATAACGTAATACGTTATAACGTCATCCCATACTACGGAATGCGTTATAACGTCGTCCGACATAACGTAATACGTTATAGCGTCATCCCATATTACGTAATGCGTTATAACGTCATCCCATATAACGCAATACGTTATAACGTCGTCCCACATAACCTAATGAGCTATAACGCCATCCCATATTACGTAATGCGTTATAACGTCATCCCATATAACGAAATACGTTATAACGTCATCCCGTATAACGTAATACGTTACAACGTAGTCCCATATAACGTAATTCGGTATAACGTCATACCATATAACCCATTAAGTTATTACGTCATACCATACAACCTATTACGTTATAACGTCATACCATATAACGTAATACGTTACAACGTCATCCCATATAACGTAATAAGTTATAACGTCATGCCATATAACGTAATAGGTTATAGCGTCATCCCATATTACGTAATGCGTTATAACGTCATCCCATATAACGTAATACGGTATAACGTCACACCATATAACGTAATTCGGTATAACGTCATACCATATAACCTAATACGTTATAACGTCATACCATATAACGTAATACGGTATAACGTCACACCATATAACGTAACTCGGTATAACGTCATACCATATAACCTAATACGTTATAACGTCATACCATATAACGTAATACGGTATAACGTCACACCATATAACGTAATTCGGTATAACGTCATCCCATATAACGTAATACGTTATAACGTCATACCATATAACGCAATACGTCATAACGTCATCCCATATAACGCAATACGTTATAACGTCGTCCGACATAACGTAATACGTTATAGCGTCATCCCATATTACGTAATGCGTTATAACGCCATGCCATATAACGTAATACGTTATAGCGACATACCATATAACCTATTACGTTATAACGTCATCCCATATTACGTAATACGTTATAACGTCATCCCATATAACGCAATACGTTATAACGTCGTCCCACATAACCTAATGAGTTATAACGCCACCCCATATAACGCAATACGTTATAACGTCGTCCCACATAACGTAATACGTTATAACGTCATCCCATACTACGGAATGCGTTATAACGTCGTCCGACATAACGTAATACGTTATAGCGTCATCCCATATTACGTAATGCGTTATAACGTCATCCCATATAACGCAATACGTTATAACGTCGTCCCACATAACCTAATGAGCTATAACGCCATCCCATATTACGTAATGCGTTATAACGTCATCCCATATAACGAAATACGTTATAACGTCATCCCGTATAACGTAATACGTTACAACGTAGTCCCATATAACGTAATTCGGTATAACGTCATACCATATAACCCATTAAGTTATTACGTCATACCATACAACCTATTACGTTATAACGTCATACCATATAACGTAATACGTTACAACGTCATCCCATATAACGTAATAAGTTATAACGTCATGCCATATAACGTAATAGGTTATAGCGTCATACCATATAACGTAATGCGTTATAACGTCATCCCATATAACGTAATGCGTTATAACGCCATCCCATATAACGCAATACGTTATAACCTCGTCCCACATAACCTAATGCGTTATAACGTCATCCCATACTACGTAATGCCTTATAACGTCATCCCATATAACGTAATACGGTATAACGTCATCCCATATAACGTAATGCGATATAACGTCTACACATATTACGTAACACGATATAACGTCACACCATATGACGTATTACGTTATAACGTCATACCGTATAACCTATTACGTTATAACGTCATACCATATAACGTAATTCGGTACAACGTCATACCACATAACCTATTTACGTTATAACGTCATACCATATAACGTATTACGTTATAACGGCATTCCATATAACGTAATACGTTATAACGTCATCCCATATAACGTAATGCGTTATAACGTCTACCCATATTACGTAATACGATATAACGTCACACCATATGACGTATTACGTTATAACGTCATACCGTATAACCTATTACGTTATAACGTCATACCATATAACGTAATACGTTATAACGTTCTACCATATAACCTATTACGTTATAACGTCATCCCATAAAACGTAATACGTTATAACGTCATCCCATATAACGTAATACGTTATAACGTCATCCCATATAACGCAATACGTTATAACGTCGTTCCACATAACCTAATGCGTTATAACGCCATCCCATATTACGTAATGCGTTATAACGTCATCCCATATAACGTAATACGGTATAACGTCATACCATATAACCTATTTACGTTATGACGTAATACCATATAACCTATTACGTTATAACGTCATCCCATATAACGTAATACGTTATAACGTCATCCCATATAACGTAATACGCTATAACGTCATCCCATATAACGTAAATCGTTATAACGTCTTGCCATATGACGTAATACGTTATAACGTCATCCCATATAACGTAATACGGTATAACGTCATACCGTATAACCTATTTACGTTATACCGTCATACCATACAACGTATTACGTTATACCGTCATACCATATAAAATATTATGTTATAACGTCACACCATATAACGTAATACGTTATAATTTTATACCATATATCCTATTACGTTATAACGTCAGCCCATATAACGTAATATGTTATAATGTCATCCCATATTACGTAATACGTTATAACGTCATCCCATATAACGTAATACGGTATAACGTCATACCATATAACAAATTACGTTATAACGTCATCCCATATAACATAATACGTTACAACGTCATCCCATATAACGTAATAAGTTATAACGTCATCCCATATAACGTAATACGGTATTTCGTCATACCATATAACCCATTTACGTTATAACGTCATACCATATAACGTAATACGGTATAACGTCATACCATATAACCTATTTACGTTATAACGTCATACCATATAACGTATTACGTTATACCGTCATACCATATAAAATATTATGTTATAACGTCACAGCATATAACGTAATACGTTATAATTTTATACCATATAACCTATTACGCTATAACGTCTTCCCATATAACGTAATACGTTATAACGTCATCCCATATAACGTAATACGGTATAATGTCGTCCCATATAACGTATTACGTTATAAGGTCATCCCGTATTACGTAATACGTTATAACGTCATCCCATATAACGTAATACGTTATAACGTCATACCATATAACGCAATACGTTATAACGTCGTCCCGTATATCGTAATACGTTATAACGTCATCCCAAATAACGTAATACGTTATAACGTCATCCCATATAACGCAATACGTTATAACGTCGTCCCACATAACGTAATACGTTAGAGCGTCATACCATATAACGTAATGCGTTATAACGTCGACCCATATTACGTAATACGATATAACGTCACACCATATGACGTATTACGTTATAACGTCATACCGTATAACCTATTACGTTATAACGACATACCATGTAACGTACTTCGGTACAACGTCATACCACATAACCTATTTACGTTATAACGTCATACCATATAACGTATTACGTTATAACGGTATTCCATATAACGTAATACTTTATAACGTCATCCCATATAACGTAATGCGTTATAACGTCGACCCATATTACGTAATACGATATAACGTCACACCATATGACGTATTACGTTATAACGTCATACCGTATAACCTATTACGTTATAACGTCATACCATATAACGTAATACGTTATAACGTTATACCATATAACCTATTACGTTATAACGTCATCCCATATAACGTAATACGTTATAACGTCATCCCATATAACGCAATACGTTATAACCTCGTCCCACATAACCTAATGCGTTATAACGTCATCCCATACTACGTAATGCGTTATAACGTCATCCCATATAACGTAATACGGTATAACGTCATACCATATAACCTATTTACGTTATAACGTCATACCATATAACGTATTACGTTATAACGTCATACCATATAACCTATTACGTTATAACGTCATACCATGTAACGTAATACGTTATAGCGTCATACCATATAACGTAATGCGTTATAACGTCGACCCATATTACGTAATACGATATAACGTCACACCATATGACGTATTACGTTATAGCGTCATACCGTATAACCTATTACGTTATAACGTCATCCCATATAACGTAATACGTTATAACGTCATCCCATATAACGCAATACGTTATAACCTCATCCCACATAACCTAATGCGTTATAACGTCATACCATATAACGTATTACGTTATAACGTCATACCATATAACCTATTACGTTATAACGTCATACCATATATCGTATTACGTTATAACGTCATACCATATAACCTATTACGTTATAACGTCATACCATATAACGTATTACGTTATAACGTTATACCATATAACCTATTACGTTATAACGTCATCCCATATAACGCAATACGTTATAACGTCATGCCATATAACGTAGTACGTTATAGCGTCATACCATATAACGTAATACGTTATAACGTCATCCCATATAACGTAATACGGTATAACGTCATACCAAATAACCTATATACGTTATAACGTCACACCATATAACGTAATTCGGTACAACGTCATACCACATAACCTATTTACGTTATAACGTCATACCATATAACGTATTACGTTATAACGTCATGCCATATAACGTAATACGTTATAGCGTCATACCATATAACGTAATGCGTTATAACGTCGACCCATATTACGTAATACGATATAACGTCACACCATATGACGTATTACGTTGTAACGTCATACCGTATAACTTATTACGTTATAACGTCATAACATATAACGTAATTCGGTACAACGTCATACCACACAACCTATTTACGTTATAACGTCATACCATATAACGTATTACGTTATAACGGTATTCCATATAACGTAATACGTTATAACGTCATCCCATATAACGTAATGCGTTATAACGACGACCCATATTACGTAATACGATATAACGTCACACCATATGACGTATTACGTTATAACGTCATACAGTATAACCTATTACGTTATAACGTCATACCATATAACGTAATACGTTATAACGTTATACCATATAACCTATTACGGTATAACGTCATCCCATATAACGTAATACGTTATAACGTCATCCCATATAACGTAATACGTTATAACGTCATCCCATATAACGCAATACCTTATAACCTCGTCCCACATAACCTAATGCGTTATAACGCCATCCCATATTACGTAATGCGTTATAACGTCATCCCATAAAACGTAATACGGCATAACGTCATACCATATAACCTTTTTATGTTATGACGTCATACCATATAACGTATTACGTTATAACGTCATACCATATAACCTATTACGTTATAACGTCATACCATATAACGTAATACGTTATAACGTTATACCATATAAACTATTACGTTATAACGTCATCCCATATTACGTAATACGTTATAACGTCATCCCATATAACGTAATACGTTATAACGTCGTACCGTATAACGCAATACGTTATAACGTCATCCCATATAACGTAATGCGGTATAACGTCATACCATATAACCTATTTACGTTATAACGTCATACCATATAACGTATTACGTTATACCGTCATACCATATAAAATATTATGTTATAACGTCACACCATATAACGTAATCCGTTATAATTTTATACCATATAACCTATTACGTTATAACGTCAGCCCATATAACGTAATATTTTATAACGTCATCCCATATTACGTAATACGTTATAACGTCTTCCCATATAACGTAATACGGTATAACGTCATACCATATAACCTATTACGTTATAACGTCATCCCATATAACGTAATACGTTATAACGTCATCCCATATAACGTAATACGTTATAACGTCATCCCATATAACGTAATACGTTATAACGTCATACCATATAACCTATTTACGTTATAACGTCATACCATATAACGTAATTCAGTATAACGTCATACCATATAACCTATTTACGTTATAACGTCATACCATATAACGTATTACGTTATAACGTCATGCCATATAACGTAATACGTTATAACGTCTTCCTATATAACGTAATACGTTATAACGTCATCCCATATAACCTAATTCGGTATAACGTCATACCATATAACGCAATACGTTATAACGTCGTCCCATATAACGTAATACGTTATGACGTCATCCCATATAACGTAATTCGTTATAACGTCATACCATATAACCTATTACGTTATAACGTCATACCATATAACGTAATACGTTATAACGTTATACCATATAACCTATTACGTTATAACGTCATCCCATATAACGTAATTCGGTATAACGTCATACCATATAACCTATTACGTTATAACGTCATCCCATATAACGTAATACGTTACAACGTCATCCCATATAATGTAATACGTTATAACGTCATCCCATATAACGTAATACGTTATAACGTCATCCCATACAACGTAATACGGTATAACGTCATACCGTATAACCTATTTACGTTATACCGTCATACCATATAACGTATTACGTTATACCGTCATACCATATAAAATATTATGTTATAACGTCACACCATATAACGTAATACGTTATAATTTTATACCATATATCCTATTACGTTATAACGTCAGCCCATATAACGTAATATGTTATAATGTCATCCCATATTACGTAATACGTTATAACGTCATCCCATATAACGTAATACGGTATAACGTCATACCATATAACCTATTACGTTATAACGTCATACCATATAACGTAATACGTTATAACGTTATACCATATAACCTATTACGTTATAACGTCATACCATATAACGTAATTCGGTATAACGTCATACCATATAACCTGTTTACGTTATAACGTCATACCATATAACGTATTACGCTATAACGTCATACCATATAACGTAATACGTTATAACGTTATACCATATAACCTATTACGTTATAACGTCATACCATATAACGTAATACGTTATAACGTCGTCCCACATAACGTAGTACGTTAGAACATCATCCCATATTACGTAATACGTTATAACGTCATCCCATATAACGAAATACGTTATAACGTCATCCCATATAACGTAATACGTTATAACGTCATCCCATATAACGTAATACGTTATAACGTCATCCCATATAACGCAATACGTTATAACGTCTTCCCACATAACGTAATACGTTATAACGTCATCCCATATTACGTAATACGTTATAACGTCATCCCATATAACGAAATACGGTATAACGTCATACCATATAACCTATTTACGTTATAACGTCATACCATATAACGTATTACGTTATAACGTCATACCATATAACCTATTACGTTATAACGTCATACCATGTAACATAATACGTTATAGCGTCATACCATATAACGTAATGCGTTATAACGTCATACCATATAACGCAATACGTTATAACGTCGTCCCGTATATCGTAATACGTTATAACGTCATCCCAAATAACGTAATACGTTATAACGTCATCCCATATAACGCAATACGTTATAACGTCGTCCCACATAACGTAATACGTTAGAGCGTCATACCATATAACGTAATGCGTTATAACGTCGACCCATATTACGTAATACGATATAACGTCACACCATATGACGTATTACGTTATAACATCATACCGTATAACCTATTACGTTATAACGTCATACCATGTAACGTAATTCGGTACAACGTCATACCACATAACCTATTTACGTTATAACGTCATACCATATAACGTATTACGTTATAACGGTATTCCATATAACGTAATACTTTATAACGTCATCCCATATAACGTAATTCGGTATAACGTCATACCATATAACCTATTACGTTATAACGTCATCCCATATAACGTAATACGTTACAACGTCATCCCATATAATGTAATACGTTATAACGTCATCCCATATAACGTAATACGTTATAACGTCATCCCATATAACGTAATACGGTATAACGTCATACCGTATAACCTATTTACGTTATACCGTCACACCATATAACGTATTACGTTATACCGTCATACCATATAAAATATTATGTTATAACGTCACACCATATAACGTAATACGTTATAATTTTATACCATATATCCTATTACGTTATAACGTCAGCCCATATAACGTAATATGTTATAATGTCATCCCATATTACGTAATACGTTATAACGTCATCCCATATAACGTAATACGGTATAACGTCATACCATATAACCTATTACGTTATAACGTCATACCATATAACGTAATACGTTATAACGTTATACCATATAACCTATTACGTTATAACGTCATACCATATAACGTAATTCGGTATAACGTCATACCATATAACCTGTTTACGTTTTAACGTCATACCATATAACGTATTACGCTATAACGTCATACCATATAACGTAATACGTTATAACGTTATACCATATAACCTATTACGTTATAACGTCATACCATATAACGTAATACGTTATAACGTCGTCCCACATAACGTAGTACGTTAGAACATCATCCCATATTACGTAATACGTTATAGCGTCATCCCATATAACGAAATACGTTATAACGTCATCCCATATAACGTAATACGTTATAACGTCATCCCATATAACGTAATACGTTATAACGTCATCCCATATAACGCAATACGTTATAACGTCTTCCCACATAACGTAATACGTTATAACGTCATCCCATATTACGTAATACGTTATAACGTCATCCCATATAACGAAATACGGTATAACGTCATACCATATAACCTATTTACGTTATAACGTCATACCATATAACGTATTACGTTATAACGTCATACCATATAACCTATTACGTTATAACGTCATACCATGTAACATAATACGTTATAGCGTCATACCATATAACGTAATGCGTTATAACGTCATCCCATATTACGTAATACGTTATAACGTCATCCCATATAACGAAATACGGTATAACGTCATACCATATAACCTATTTACGTTATAACGTCATACCATATAACGTATTACGTTATAACGTCATACCATATAACCTATTACGTTATAACGTCATACCATGTAACATAATACGTTATAGCGTCATACCATATAACGTAATGCGTTATAACGTCATACCATATAACGCAATACGTTATAACGTCGTCCCGTATATCGTAATACGTTATAACGTCATCCCAAATAACGTAATACGTTATAACGTCATACCATATAACGTAATGCGTTATAACGTCGACCCATATTACGTAATACGATATAACGTCACACCATATGACGTATTACGTTATAACGTCATACCGTATAACCTATTACGTTATAACGTCATACCATGTAACGTAATTCGGTACAGCGTCATACCACATAACCTATTTACGTTATAACGTCATACCATATAACGTATTACGTTATAACGGTATTCCATATAACGTAATACTTTATAACGTCATCCCATATAACGTAATGCGTTATAACGTCGACCCATATTACGTAATACGATATAACGTCACACCATATGACGTATTACGTTATAACGTCATACCGTATAACCTATTACGTTATAACGTCATACCATATAACGTAATACGTTATAACGTTATACCATATAACCTATTACGTTATAACGTCATCCCATATAACGTAATACGTTATAACGTCATCCCATATAACGTAATACGTTATAACGTCATCCCATATTACGCAATACGTTATAACCTCGTCCCACATAACCTAATGCGTTATAACGTCATCCCATACTACGTAATGCGTTATAACGTCATCCCATATAACGTAATACGGTATAACGTCATACCATATAACCTATTTACGTTATAACGTCATACCATATAACGTATTACGTTATAACGTCATACCATATAACCTATTACGTTATAACGTCATACCATGTAACGTAATACGTTATAGCGTCATACCATATAACGTAATGCGTTATAACGTCGACCCATATTACGTAATACGATATAACGTCACACCATATGACGTATTACGTTATAGCGTCATACCGTATAACCTATTACGTTATAACGTCATCCCATATAACGTAATACGTTATAACGTCATCCCATATAACGCAATACGTTATAACCTCATCCCACATAACCTAATGCGTTATAACGTCATCCCATACTACGTAATGCGTTATAACGTCATCCCATATAACGTAATACGGTATAACGTCATACCATATAACCTATTTACGTTATAACGTCATACCATATAACGTATTACGTTATAACGTCATACCATATAACCTATTTACGTTATAACGTCATGCCATATAACGTAATACGTTATAGCGTCATACCATATAACGTAATGCGTTATAACGTCGACCCATATTACGTAATACGATATAACGTCACACCATATGACGTATTACGTTGTAACGTCATACCGTATAACCTATTACGTTATAACGTCATAACATATAACGTAATTCAGTACAACGTCATACCACATAACCTATTTACGTTATAACGTCATACCATATAACGTATTACGTTATAACGGTATTCCATATAACGTAATACGTTATAACGTCATCCCATATAACGTAATGCGTTATAACGACGACCCATATTACGTAATACGATATAACGTCACACCATATGACGTATTACGTTATAACGTCATACAGTATAACCTATTACGTTATAACGTCATACCATATAACGTAATACGTTATAACGTTATACCATATAACCTATTACGGTATAACGTCATCCCATATAACGTAATACGTTATAACGTCATCCCATATAACGTAATACGTTATAACGTCATCCCATATAACGCAATACCTTATAACCTCGTCCCACATAACCTAATGCGTTATAACGCCATCCCATATTACGTAATGCGTTATAACGTCATCCCATATAACGTAATACGGCATAACGTCATACCATATAACCTATTTATGTTATGACGTCATACCATATAACGTATTACGTTATAACGTCATACCATATAACCTATTACGTTATAACGTCATACCATATAACGTAATACGTTATAACGTTATACCATATAAACTATTACGTTATAACGTCATCCCATATTACGTAATACGTTATAACGTCATCCCATATAACGTAATACGTTATAACGTCGTACCATATAACGCAATACGTTATAACGTCATCCCATATAACGTAATGCGGTATAACGTCATACCATATAACCTATTTACGTTATAACGTCATACCATATAACGTATTACGTTATACCGTCATACCATATAAAATATTATGTTATAACGTCACACCATATAACGTAATCCGTTATAATTTTATACCATATAACCTATTACGTTATAACGTCAGCCCATATAACGTAATATTTTATAACGTCATCCCATATTACGTAATACGTTATAACGTCATCCCATATAACGTAATACGGTATAACGCCATACCATATAACCTATTACGTTATAACGTCATCCCATATAACGTAATACGTTATAACGTCATCCCATATAACGTAATACGTTATAACGTCATCCCATATAACGTAATACGGTATAACGTCATACCTTATAACCTATTTACGTTATAACGTCATACCATATAACGTAATTCAGTATAACGTCATACCATATAACCTATTTACGTTATAACGTCATACCATATAACGTATTACGTTATAACGTCATGCCATATAACGTAATACGTTATAACGTCTTCCTATATAACGTAATACGTTATAACGTCATCCCATATAACCTAATTCGGTATAACGTCATACCATATAACGCAATACGTTATAACGTCGTCCCATATAACGTAATACGTTATAACGTCATCCCATATAACGTAATTCGGTATAACGTCATACCATATAACCTATTACGTTATAACGTCATACCATATAACGTAATACGTTATAACGTTATACCATATAACCTATTACGTTATAACGTCATCCCATATAACGTAATTCGGTATAACGTCATACCATATAACCTATTACGTTATAACGTCATCCCATATAACGTAATACGTTGCAACGTCATCCCATATAATGTAATACGTTATAACGTCATACCATATAACGCAATACGTTATAACGTCGTCCCGTATATCGTAATACGTTATAACGTCATCCCAAATAACGTAATACGTTATAACGTCATCCCATATAACGCAATACGTTATAACGTCGTCCCACATAACGTAATACGTTAGAGCGCCATACCATATAACGTAATGCGTTATAACGTCGACCCATATTACGTAATACGATATAACGTCACACCATATGACGTATTACGTTATAACGTCATACCGTATAACCTATTACGTTATAACGTCATACCATGTAACGTAATTCGGTACAACGTCATACCACATAACCTATTTACGTTATAACGTCATACCATATAACGTATTACGTTATAACGGTATTCCATATAACGCAATACTTTATAACGTCATCCCATATAACGTAATGCGTTATAACGTCGACCCATATTACGTAATACGATATAACGTCACACCATATGACGTATTACGTTATAACGTCATACCGTATAACCTATTACGTTATAACGTCATACCATATAACGTAATACGTTATAACGTTATACCATATAACCTATTACGTTATAACGTCATCCCATATAACGTAATACGTTATAACGTCATCCCATATAACGTAATACGTTATAACGTCATCCCATATAACGCAATACGTTATAACCTCGTCCCACATAACCTAATGCGTTATAACGTCATCCCATACTACGTAATGCGTTATAACGTCATCCCATATAACGTAATACGTTATACCGTCATACCATATAAAATATTATGTTATAACGTCACAGCATATAACGTAATACGTTATAATTTTATACCATATAACCTATTACGCTATAACGTCTTCCCATATAACGTAATACGTTATAACGTCATCCCATATAACGTAATACGGTATAATGTCGTCCCATATAACGTATTACGTTATAACGTCATCCCGTATTACGTAATATGTTATAACGTCATCCCATATAACGTAATACGTTATAACGTCATACCATATAACGCAATACGTTATAACGTCGTCCCGTATATCGTAATACGTTATAACGTCATCCCAAATAACGTAATACGTTATAACGTCATCCCATATAACGCAATACGTTATAACGTCGTCCCACATAACGTAATACGTTAGAGCGTCATACCATATAACGTAATGCGTTATAACGTCGACCCATATTACGTATTACGATATAACGTCACACCATATGACGTATTACGTTATAACGTCATACCGTATAAGCTATTACGTTATAACGTCATACCATGTAACGTAATTCGGTACAACGTCATACCACATAACCTATTTACGTTATAACGTCATACCATATAACGTATTACGTTATAACGGTATTCCATATAACGTAATACTTTATAACGTCATCCCATATAACGTAATGCGTTATAACGTCGACCCATATTACGTAATACGATATAACGTCACACCATATGACGTATTACGTTATAACGTCATACCGTATAACCTATTACGTTATAACGTCATACCATATAACGTAATACGTTATAACGTTATACCATATAACCTATTACGTTATAACGTCATCCCATATAACGTAATACGTTATAACGTCATCCCATATAACGTAATACGTTATAACGTCATCCCATATAACGCAATACGTTATAACCTCGTCCCACATAACCTAATGCGTTATAACGTCATCCCATACTACGTAATGCGTTATAACGTCATCAGATATAACGTAATACGGTATAACGTCATACCATATAACCTATTTACGTTATAACGTCATACCATATAACGTATTACGTTATAACGTCATACCATATAACCTATTACGTTATAACGTCATACCATGTAACGTAATACGTTATAGCGTCATACCATATAACGTAATGCGTTATAACGTCGACCCACATTACGTAATACGATATAACGTCACACCATATGACGTATTACGTTATAGCGTCATACCGTATAACCTATTACGTTATAACGTCATCCCATATAACGTAATACGTTATAACGTCATCCCATATAACGCAATACGTTATAACCTCATCCCACATAACCTAATGCGTTATAACGTCATCAAATACTACGTAATGCGTTATAACGTCATCCCATATAACGTAATACGGTATAACGTCATACCATATAACCTATTTACGTTATAACGTCATACCATATAACGTATTACGTTATAACGTCATACCATATAACCTATTACGTTATAACGTCATACCATATAACGTATTACGTTATAACGTTATACCATATAAACTATTACGTTATAACGTCATCCCATATAACGCAATACGTTATAACGTCATGCCATATAACGTAGTACGTTATAGCGTCATACCATATAACGTAATACGTTATAACGTCATCCCATATAACGTAATACGGTATAACGTCATACCAAATAACCTATATACGTTATAACGTCACACCATATAACGTAATTCGGTACAACGTCATACCACATAACCTATTTACGTTATAACGTCATACCATATAACGTATTACGTTATAACGTCATGCCATATAACGTAATACGTTATAGCGTCATACCACATAACGTAATGCGTTATAACGTCGACCCATATTACGTAATACAATATAACGTCACACCATATGACGTATTACGTTGTAACGTCATACCGTATAACCTATTACGTTATAACGTCATAACATATAACGTAATTCGGTACAACGTCATACCACATAACCTATTTACGTTATAACGTCATACCATATAACGTATTACGTTATAACGGTATTCCATATAACGTAATACGTTATAACGTCATCCCATATAACGTAATGCGTTATAACGACGACCCATATTACGTAATACGATATAACGTCACACCATATGACGTATTACGTTATAACGTCATACAGTATAACCTATTACGTTATAACGTCATACCATATAACGTAATACGTTATAACGTTATACCATATAACCTGTTACGGTATAACGTCATCCCATATAACGTAATACGTTATAACGTCATCCCATATAACGTAATACGTTATAACGTCATCCCATATAACGCAATACCTTATAACCTCGTCCCACATAACCTAATGCGTTATAACGCCATCCCATATTACGTAATGCGTTATAACGTCATCCCATATAACGTAATACGGCATAACGTCATACCATATAACGTAATACGTTATAACGTTATACCATATAAACTATTACGTTATAACGTCATCCCATATTACGTAATACGTTATAACGTCATCCCATATAACGTAATACGTTATAACGTCGTACCATATAACGCAATACGTTATAACGTCATCCCATATAACGTAATGCGGTATAACGTCATACCATATAACCTATTTACGTTATAACGTCATACCATATAACGTATTACGTTATACCGTCATACCATATAAAATATTATGTTATAACGTCACACCATATAACGTAATCAGTTATAATTTTATACCATATAACCTATTACGTTATAACGTCAGCCCATATAACGTAATATTTTATAACGTCATCCCATATTACGTAATACGTTATAACGTCATCCCATATAACGTAATACGGTATAACGTCATACCATATAACCTATTACGTTATAACGTCATCCCATATAACGTAATACGTTACAACGTCATCCCATATAATGTAATACGTTATAACGTCATCCCATATAACGTAATACGTTATAACGTCATCCCATATAACGTAATACGGTATAACGTCATACCGTATAACCTATTTACGTTATACCGTCATACCATATAACGTATTACGTTATACCGTCATACCATATAAAATATTATGTTATAACGTCACACCATATAACGTAATACGTTATAATTTTATACCATATATCCTATTACGTTATAACGTCAGCCCATATAACGTAATATGTTATAATGTCTTCCCATATTACGTAATACGTTATAACGTCATCCCATATAACGTAATACGGTACAACGTCATACCATATAACCTATTACGTTATAACGTCATACCATATAACGTAATACGTTATAACGTTATACCATATAACCTATTACGTTATAACGTCATACCATATAACGTAATTCGGTATAACGTCATACCATATAACCTGTTTACGTTATAACGTCATACCATATAACGTATTACGCTATAACGTCATACCATATAACGTAATACGTTATAACGTTATACCATATAACCTATTACGTTATAACGTCATACCATATAACGTAATACGTTATAACGTCGTCCCACATAACGTAGTACGTTAGAACATCATCCCATATTACGTAATACGTTATAACGTCATCCCATATAACGAAATACGTTATAACGTCATCCCATATAACGTAATACGTTATAACGTCATCCCATATAACGTAATACGTTATAACGTCATCCCATATAACGCAATACGTTATAACGTCTTCCCACATAACGTAATACGTTATAACGTCATCCCATATTACGTAATACGTTATAACGTCATCCCATATAACGAAATACGGTATAACGTCATACCATATAACCTATTTACGTTATAACGTCATACCATATAACGTATTACGTTATAACGTCATACCATATAACCTATTACGTTATAACGTCATACCATGTAACATAATACGTTATAGCGTCATACCATATAACGTAATGCGTTATAACGTAGACCCATATTACGTAATACGATATAACGTCACACCATATGACGTATTACGTTATAGCGTCATACCGTATAACCTATTACGTTATAACGTCATCCCATATAACGTAATACGTTATAACGTCATCCCATATAACGCAATACGTTATAACCTCATCCCACATAACCTAATGCGTTATAACGTCATCCCATACTACGTAATGCGTTATAACGTCATCCCATATAACGTAACACGGTATAACGTCATACCATATAACCTATTTACGTTATAACGTCATACCATATAACGTATTACGTTATAACGTCATACCATATAACCTATTACGTTATAACGTCATACCATATAACGTAATACGTTATAACGTTATACCATATAACCTATTACGTTATAACGTCATCCCATATAACGCAATACGTTATAACGTCATGCCATATAACGTAGTACGTTATAGCGTCATACCATATAACGTAATACGTTATAACGTCATCCCATATAACGTAATACGGTATAACGTCATACCAAATAACCTATATACGTTATAACGTCACACCATATAACGTAATTCGGTACAACGTCATACCACATAACATATTTACGTTATAACGTCATACCATATAACGTATTACGTTATAACGTCATGCCATATAACGTAATACGTTATAGCGTCATACCATATAACGTAATGCGTTATAACGTCGACCCATATTACGTAATACGATATAACGTCACACCATATGACGTATTACGTTATGACGTCATACCGTATAACCTATTACGTTATAACGTCATAACATATAACGTAATTCGGTACAACGTCATACCACATAACCTATTTACGTTATAACGTCATACCATATAACGTATTACGTTATAACGGTATTCCATATAACGTAATACGTTATAACGTCATCCCATATAACGTAATGCGTTATAACGACGACCCATATTACGTAATACGATATAACGTCACACCATATGACGTATTACGTTATAACGTCATACAGTATAACCTATTACGTTATAACGTCATCCCATATAACGTAATACGTTATAACGTCATCCCATATAACGCAATACCTTATAACCTCGTCCCAAATAACCTAATGCGTTATAACGCCATCCCATATTACGTAATGCGTTATAACGTCATCCCATATAACGTAATACGGCATAACGTCATACCATATAACCTATTTACGTTATGACGTCATACCATATAACGTATTACGTTATAACGTCATACCATATAACCTATTACGTTATAACGTCATACCATATAACGTAATACGTTACAACGTTATACCATATAAACTATTACGTTATAACGTCATCCCATATTACGTAATACGTTATAACGTCATCCCATATAACGTAATACGTTATAACGTCGTACCATATAACGCAATACGTTATAACGTCATCCCATATAACGTAATGCGGTATAACGTCATACCATATAACCTATTTACGTTATAACGTCATACCATATAACGTAATTCAGTATAACGTCATACCATATAACCTATTTACGTTATAACGTCATACCATATAACGTATTACGTTATAACGTCATGCCATATAACGTAATACGTTATAACGTCTTCCTATATAACGTTATACGTTATAACGTCATCCCATATAACGTAATACGGTATAATGTCGTCCCATATAACGTAATACGTTATAACGTCATCGCGTATTACGTAATACGTTATAACGTCATCCCATATAATGTAATTCGGTATAACGTCATACCATATAACCTATTACGTTATAACGTCATCCCATATAACGTAATACGTTACAACGTCATCCCATATAATGTAATACGTTATAACGTCATCCCATATAACGTAATACGTTATAACGTCATCCCATATAACGTAATACGGTATAACGTCATACCGTATAACCTATTTACGTTATACCGTCATACCATATAACGTATTACGTTATACCGTCATACCATATAAAATATTATGTTATAACGTCACACCATATAACGTAATACGTTATAATTTTATACCATATATCCTATTACGTTATAACGTCAGCCCATATAACGTAATATGTTATAATGTCATCCCATATTACGTAATACGTTATAACGTCATCCCATATAACGTAATACGGTATAACGTCATACCATATAACCTATTACGTTATAACGTCATCCCATATAACGTAATACGTTACAACGTCATCCCATATAACGTAATACGTTATAACATCATCCCATATAACGTAATACGGTATTTCGTCATACGATATAACCTATTTACGTTATAACGTCATACCATATAACGTAATTCGGTATAACGTCATACCATATAACCTGTTTACGTTATAACGTCATACCATATAACCTATTACGCTATAACGTCATACCATATAACGTAATACGTTATAACGTTATACCATATAACCTATTACGTTATAACGTCATACCATATATCGTAATACGTTATAACGTCGTCCCACATAACGTAATACGTTAGAACATCATCCCATATTACGCAATACGTTATAACGTCATCCCATATAACGAAATACGTTATAACGTCATCCCATATAACGTAATACGTTATAACGTCATCCCATATAACGTAATACGTTATAACGTCATCCCATATAACGTAATACGGTATAACGTCATACCAAATAACCTATATACGTTATAACGTCACACCATATAACGTAATTCGGTACAACGTCATACCACATAACCTATTTACGTTATAGCGTCATACCATATAACCTATTTACGTTATAACGTCATACCATACAACGTAATACGTTATAACGTTATACCATATAAACTATTACGTTATAACGTCATCCCATATTACGTAATACGTTATAACGTCATCCCATATAACGTAATACGTTATAACGTCGTACCATATAATGCAATACGTTATAACGTCATCCCATATAACGTAATGCGGTATAACGTCATACCATATAACCTATTTACGTTATAACGTCATACCATATAACGTATTACGTTATACCGTCATACCATATAAAATATTATGTTATAACGTCACACCATATAACATAATCCGTTATAATTTTATACCATATATCCGATTACGTTATAACGTCAGCCCATATAACGTAATATGTTATAATGTCATCCCATATTACGTAATACGTTATAACGTCATCCCATATAACGTAATACGTTATAACGTCATCCCATATAACGTAATACGTTATAACGTCATCCCATATAACGTAATACGGTATAACGTCATACCATATAACCTATTTACGTTATAACGTCATACCATATAACGTAATACGTTATAATTTTATACCATATATCCGATTACGTTATAACGTCGTCCCATATAACGTAATACGTTATAACGTCATCGCGTATTACGTAATACGTTATAACGTCATCCCATATAACGTAATTCGGTATAACGTCATACCATATAACCTATTACGTTATAACGTCATACCATATAACGTATTACGTTATACCGTCATACCATATAAAATATTATGTTATAACGTCATACCATATAACGTAATACGTTATAATTTTATACCATATATCCGATTACGTTATAACGTCAGCCCATATAACGTAATATGTTATAATGTCATCCCATATTACGTAATACGTTATAACGTCATCCCATATAACGTAATACGTTACAACGTCATCCCATATAACGTAATACGTTATAACATCATCCCGTATAACGTAATACGGTATTTCGTCATACGATATAACCTATTTACGTTATAACGTCATACCGTATAACGTAATTCGGTATAACGTCATACCATGTAACCTGTTTACGTTATAACGTCATACCATATAACGTATTACGCTATAACGTCATACCATATAACGTAATACGTTATAACGTTATACCATATAACCTATTACGCTATAACGTCATACCATATAACGTAATACGTTATAACGTCATCCCATATAACGTAATACGTTATAACGTCATCCCATATAACGAAATACGTTATAACGTCATCCCATATAACGTAATACGGTATAACGTCTTACCATATAACCTATTACGTTATAACGTCATCCCATATAACGTAATACGTTACAACGTCATCCCATATAACGTAATACGTTATAACATCATCCCGTATAACGTAATACGGTATTTCGTCATACGATATAACCTATTTACGTTATAACGTCATACCGTATAACGTAATTCGGTATAACGTCATACCATGTAACCTGTTTACGTTATAACGTCATACCATATAACGTATTACGCTATAACGTCATACCATATAACGTAATACGTTATAACGTTATACCATATAACCTATTACGCTATAACGTCATACCATATAACGTAATACGTTAGAACATCATCCCATATTACGTAATACGTTATAACGTCATCCCATATAACGAAATACGTTATAACGTCATCCCATATAACGTAATACGTTATAACGTCATCCCATATAACGTAATACGTTATAACGTCATCCCATATAACGCAAAACGTTATAACGTCTTCCCACATAACGTAATACGTTATAACGTCATCCCATATTACGTAATACGTTATAACGTCATCCCATATAACGAAATACGTTATAACGTCATCCCATATAACGTAATACGTTATAACGTCATCCCATATAACGTAAGACGTTATAACGTCATCAAATATAACGTAATACGTTACAACGTCTTCCCATGTAACGTCATCCCATATAACGTAATACGGTATAACGTCATACCATATATCCTATTTACGTTATAACGTCATACCATACAACGTATTACGTTATACCGTCATACCATATAAAATATTATGTTATAACGTCACACCATATAACGTAATACGTTATAATTTTTTACCATATAACCTATTACGTTATAACGTCAGCCCATATAACGTAATATTTTATAACGTCATCCCATATTACGTAATACGTTATAACGTCATCCCATATAACGTAATACGGTATAACGTCATACCATATAACCTATTACGTTATAACGTCATCCCATATAACGTAATACGTTATAACGTCATCCCATATAACGCAATACGTTATAACCTCATCCCACATAACCTAATGCGTTATAACGTCATCCTATACTACGTAATGCGTTATAACGTCATCCCATATAACGTAACACGGTATAACGTCATACCATATAACCTATTTACGTTATAACGTCATACCATATAACGTATTACGTTATAACGTCATACCATATAACCTATTACGTTATAACGTCATACCATATAACGTAATACGTTATAACGTTATACCATATAACCTATTACGTTATAACGTCATCCCATATAACGCAATACGTTATAACGTCATGCCATATAACGTAGTACGTTATAGCGTCATACCATATAACGTAATACGTTATAACGTCATCCCATATAACGTAATACGGTATAACGTCATACCAAATAACCTATATACGTTATAACGTCACACCATATAACGTAATTCGGTACAACGTCATACCACATAACCTATTTACGTTATAACGTCATACCATATAACGTATTACGTTATAACGTCATGCCATATAACGTAATACGTTATAGCGTCATACCATATAACGTAATGCGTTATAACGTCGACCCATATTACGTAATACGATATAACGTCACACCATATGACGTATTACGTTATAACGTCATACCGTATAACCTATTACGTTATAACGTCATAACATATAACGTAATTCGGTACAACGTCATACCACATAACCTATTTACGTTATAACGTCATACCATATAACGTATTACGTTATAACGGTATTCCATATAACGTAATACGTTATAACGTCATCCCATATAACGTAATGCGTTATAACGACGACCCATATTACGTAATACGATATAACGTTACACCATATGACGTATTACGTTATAACGTCATACAGTATAACCTATTACGTTATAACGTCATCCCATATAACGTAATACGTTATAACGTCATCCCATATAACGCAATACCTTATAACCTCGTCCCAAATAACCTAATGCGTTATAACGCTATCCCATATTACGTAATGCGTTATAACGTCATCCCATATAACGTAATACGGTATAACGTCATACCAAATAACCTATATACGTTATAACGTCATCCCATATAACGTAATACGGTATAACGTCATACCATATAACCTATTTACGTTATAACGTCATACCATACAACGTATTACGTTATACCGTCATACCATATAAAATATTATGTTATAACGTCACACCATATAACGTAATACGTTATAATTTTTTACCATATAACCTATTACGTTATAACGTCAGCCCATATAACGTAATATTTTATAACGTCATCCCATATTACGTAATACGTTATAACGTCATCCCATATAACGTAATACGGTATAACGTCATACCATATAACCTATTACGTTATAACGTCATCCCATATAACGTAATACGTTATAACGTCATCCCATATAACGCAATACGTTATAACCTCATCCCACATAACCTAATGCGTTATAACGTCATCCCATACTACGTAATGCGTTATAACGTCATCCCATATAACGTAACACGGTATAACGTCATACCATATAACCTATTTACGTTATAACGTCATACCATATAACGTATTACGTTATAACGTCATACCATATAACCTATTACGTTATAACGTCATACCATATAACGTAATACGTTATAACGTTATACCATATAACCTATTACGTTATAACGTCATCCCATATAACGCAATACGTTATAACGTCATGCCATATAACGTAGTACGTTATAGCGTCATACCATATAACGTAATACGTTATAACGTCATCCCATATAACGTAATACGGTATAACGTCATACCAAATAACCTATATACGTTATAACGTCACACCATATAACGTAATTCGGTACAACGTCATACCACATAACCTATTTACGTTATAACGTCATACCATATAACGTATTACGTTATAACGTCATGCCATATAACGTAATACGTTATAGCGTCATACCATATAACGTAATGCGTTATAACGTCGACCCATATTACGTAATACGATATAACGTCACACCATATGACGTATTACGTTATAACGTCATACCGTATAACCTATTACGTTATAACGTCATAACATATAACGTAATTCGGTACAACGTCATACCACATAACCTATTTACGTTATAACGTCATACCATATAACGTATTACGTTATAACGGTATTCCATATAACGTAATACGTTATAACGTCATCCCATATAACGTAATGCGTTATAACGACGACCCATATTACGTAATACGATATAACGTTACACCATATGACGTATTACGTTATAACGTCATACAGTATAACCTATTACGTTATAACGTCATCCCATATAACGTAATACGTTATAACGTCATCCCATATAACGCAATACCTTATAACCTCGTCCCAAATAACCTAATGCGTTATAACGCCATCCCATATTACGTAATGCGTTATAACGTCATCCCATATAACGTAATACGGCATAACGTCATACCATATAACCTATTTACGTTATGACGTCATACCATATAACGTATTACGTTATAACGTCATACCATATAACCTATTACGTTATAACGTCATACCATATAACGTAATACGTTATAACGTTATACCATATAAACTATTATGTTATAACGTCATCCCACATTACGTAATACGTTATAACGTCATCCCATATAACGTAATACGTTATAACGTCGTACCATATAACGCAATACGTTATAACGTCATCCCATATAACGTAATGCGGTATAACGTCATACCATATAACCTATTTACGTTATAACGTCATCCCATATAACGTAATACGGTATAACGTCATACCATATAACCTATTTACGTTATAACGTCATACCATACAACGTATTACGTTATACCGTCATACCATATAAAATATTATGTTATAACGTCACACCATATAACGCAATACGTTATAATTTTTTACCATATAACCTATTACGTTATAACGTCAGCCCATATAACGTAATATTTTATAACGTCATCCCATATTACGTAATACGTTATAACGTCATCCCATATAACGTAATACGGTATAACGTCATACCATATAACCTATTACGTTATAACGTCATCCCATATAACGTAATACGTTATAACGTCATCCCATATAACGCAATACGTTATAACCTCATCCCACATAACCTAATGCGTTATAACGTCATCCCATACTACGTAATGCGTTATAACGTCATCCCATATAACGTAACACGGTATAACGTCATACCATATAACCTATTTACGTTATAACGTCATACCATATAACGTATTACGTTATAACGTCATACCATATAACCTATTACGTTATAACGTCATACCATATAACGTAATACGTTATAACGTTATACCATATAACCTATTACGTTATAACGTCATCCCATATAACGCAATACGTTATAACGTCATGCCATATAACGTAGTACGTTATAGCGTCATACCATATAACGTAATACGTTATAACGTCATCCCATATAACGTAATACGGTATAACGTCATACCAAATAACCTATATACGTTATAACGTCACACCATATAACGTAATTCGGTACAACGTCATACCACATAACCTATTTACGTTATAACGTCATACCATATAACGTATTACGTTATAACGTCATGCCATATAACGTAATACGTTATAGCGTCATACCATATAACGTAATGCGTTATAACGTCGACCCATATTACGTAATAAGATATAACGTCACACCATATGACGTATTACGTTATAACGTCATACCGTATAACCTATTACGTTATAACGTCATAACATATAACGTAATTCGGTACAACGTCATACCACATAACCTATTTACGTTATAACGTCATACCATATAACGTATTACGTTATAACGGTATTCCATATAACGTAATACGTTATAACGTCATCCCATATAACGTAATGCGTTATAACGACGACCCATATTACGTAATACGATATAACGTTACACCATATGACGTATTACGTTATAACGTCATACAGTATAACCTATTACGTTATAACGTCATCCCATATAACGTAATACGTTATAACGTCATCCCATATAACGCAATACCTTATAACCTCGTCCCAAATAACCTAATGCGTTATAACGCCATCCCATATTACGTAATGCGTTATAACGTCATCCCATATAACGTAATACGGCATAACGTCATACCATATAACCTATTTACGTTATGACGTCATACCATATAACGTATTACGTTATAACGTCATACCATATAACCTATTACGTTATAACGTCATACCATATAACGTAATACGTTATAACGTTATACCATATAAACTATTATGTTATAACGTCATCCCACATTACGTAATACGTTATAACGTCATCCCATATAACGTAATACGTTATAACGTCATCCCATATAACGTAATACGGTATAATGTCGTCCCATATAACGTAATACGTTATAACGTCATCGCGTATTACGTAATACGTTATAACGTCATCCCATATAATGTAATTCGGTATAACGTCATACCATATAACCTATTACGTTATAACGTCATCCCATATAACGTAATACGTTACAACGTCATCCCATATAATGTAATACGTTATAACGTCATCCCATATAACGTAATACGTTATAACGTCATCCCATATAACGTAATACGGTATAACGTCATACCGTATAACCTATTTACGTTATACCGTCATACCATATAACGTATTACGTTATAACGTCATACCATATAAAATATTATGTTATAACGTCACACCATATAACGTAATACGTTATAATTTTATACCATATATCGTATTACGTTATAACGTCAGCCCATATAACGTAATATGTTATAATGTCATCCCATATTACGTAATACGTTATAACGTCATCCCATATAACGTAATACGGTATAACGTCATACCATATAACCTATTACGTTATAACGTCATCCCATATAACGTAATACGTTACAACGTCATCCCATATAACGTAATACGTTATAACATCATCCCATATAACGTAATACGGTATTTCGTCATACGATATAACCTATTTACGTTATAACGTCATACCATATAACGTAATTCGGTATAACGTCATACCATATAACCTGTTTACGTTATAACGTCATACCATATAACCTATTACGCTATAACGCCATACCATATAACGTAATACGTTATAACGTTACACCATATAACCTATTACGTTATAACGTCATACCATATATCGTAATACGTTATAACGTCGTCCCACATAACGTAATACGTTAGAACATCATCCCATATTACGCAATACGTTATAACGTCATCCCATATAACGAAATACGTTATAACGTCATCCCATATAACGTAATACGTTATAACGTCATCCCATATAACGTAATACGTTATAACGTCGTACCATATAATGCAATACGTTATAACGTCATCCCATATAACGTAATGCGGTATAACGTCATACCATATAACCTATTTACGTTATAACGTCATACCATATAACGTATTACGTTATACCGTCATACCATATAAAATATTATGTTATAACGTCACACCATATAACATAATCCGTTATAATTTTATACCATATAACCTATTACGTTATAACGTCAGCCCATATAACGTAATATTTTATAACGTCATCCCATATTACGTAATACGTTATAACGTCATCCCATATAACGTAATACGGTATAACGTCATACCATATAACCTATTACGTTATAACGTCATCCCATATAACGTAATACGTTATAACGTCATCCCATATAACGTAATACGTTATAACGTCATCCCATATAACGTAATACGGCATAACGTCATACCATATAACCTATTTACGTTATGACGTCATACCATATAACGTATTACGTTATAACGTCATACCATATAACCTATTACGTTATAACGTCATACCATATAACGTAATACGTTATAACGTTATACCATATAAACTATTACGTTATAACGTCATCCCATATTACGTAATACGTTATAACGTCATCCCATATAACGTAATACGTTATAACGTCGTACCATATAACGCAATGCGTTATAACGTCATCCCATATAACGTAATGCGGTATAACGTCATCCCATATAACGTAATGCGTTATAACGACGACCCATATTACGTAATACGATATAACGTTACACCATATGACGTATTACGTTATAACGTCATACAGTATAACCTATTACGTTATAACGTCATACCATATAACGTAATACGTTATAACGTCATCCCATATAACGCAATACCTTATAACCTCGTCCCAAATAACCTAATGCGTTATAACGCCATCCCATATTACGTAATGCGTTATAACGTCATCCCATATAACGTAATACGGTATAACGTCATACCAAATAACCTATATACGTTATAACGTCATACCATATAACGTAATTCAGTATAACGTCATACCATATAACCTATTTACGTTATAACGTCATACCATATAACGTATTACGTTATAACGTCATGCCATATAACGTAATACGTTATAACGTCTTCCTATATAACGTTATACGTTATAACGTCATCCCATATAACGTAATACGGTATAATGTCGTCCCATATAACGTAATACGTTATAACGTCATCGCGTATTACGTAATACGTTATAACGTCATCCCATATAATGTAATTCGGTATAACGTCATACCATATAACCTATTACGTTATAACGTCATCCCATATAACGTAATACGTTACAACGTCATCCCATATAATGTAATACGTTATAACGTCATCCCATATAACGTAATACGTTATAACGTCATCCCATATAACGTAATACGGTATAACGTCATACCGTATAACCTATTTACGTTATACCGTCATACCATATAACGTATTACGTTATACCGTCATACCATATAAAATATTATGTTATAACGTCACACCATATAACGTAATACGTTATAATTTTATACCATATATCCTATTACGTTATAACGTCAGCCCATATAACGTAATATGTTATAATGTCATCCCATATTACGTAATACGTTATAACGTCATCCCATATAACGTAATACGGTATAACGTCATACCATATAACCTATTACGTTATAACGTCATCCCATATAACGTAATACGTTACAACGTCATCCCATATAACGTAATACGTTATAACATCATCCCATATAACGTAATACGGTATTTCGTCATACGATATAACCTATTTACGTTATAACGTCATACCATATAACGTAATTCGGTATAACGTCATACCATATAACCTGTTTACGTTATAACGTCATACCATATAACCTATTACGCTATAACGTCATACCATATAACGTAATACGTTATAACGTTATACCATATAACCTATTACGTTATAACGTCATACCATATATCGTAATACGTTATAACGTCGTCCCACATAACGTAATACGTTAGAACATCATCCCATATTACGCAATACGTTATAACGTCATCCCATATAACGAAATACGTTATAACGTCATCCCATATAACGTAATACGTTATAACGTCATCCCATATAACGTAATACGTTATAACGTCATCCCATATAACGTAATACGGTATAACGTCATACCAAATAACCTATATACGTTATAACGTCACACCATATAACGTAATTCGGTACAACGTCATACCACATAACCTATTTACGTTATAGCGTCATACCATATAACCTATTCACGTTATAACGTCATACCATACAACGTAATACGTTATAACGTTATACCATATAAACTATTACGTTATAACGTCATCCCATATTACGTAATACGTTATAACGTCATCCCATATAACGTAATACGTTATAACGTCGTACCATATAATGCAATACGTTATAACGTCATCCCATATAACGTAATGCGGTATAACGTCATACCATATAACCTATTTACGTTATAACGTCATACCATATAACGTATTACGTTATACCGTCATACCATATAAAATATTATGTTATAACGTCACACCATATAACATAATCCGTTATAATTTTATACCATATATCCGATTACGTTATAACGTCAGCCCATATAACGTAATATGTTATAATGTCATCCCATATTACGTAATACGTTATAACGTCATCCCATATAACGTAATACGTTATAACGTCATCCCATATAACGTAATACGTTATAACGTCATCCCATATAACGTAATACGGTATAACGTCATACCATATAACCTATTTACGTTATAACGTCATACCATATAACGTAATACGTTATAATTTTATACCATATATCCGATTACGTTATAACGTCGTCCCATATAACGTAATACGTTATAACGTCATCGCGTATTACGTAATACGTTATAACGTCATCCCATATAACGTAATTCGGTATAACGTCATACCATATAACCTATTACGTTATAACGTCATACCATATAACGTATTACGTTATACCGTCATACCATATAAAATATTATGTTATAACGTCATACCATATAACGTAATACGTTATAATTTTATACCATATATCCGATTACGTTATAACGTCAGCCCATATAACGTAATATGTTATAATGTCATCCCATATTACGTAATACGTTATAACGTCATCCCATATAACGTAATACGTTACAACGTCATCCCATATAACGTAATACGTTATAACATCATCCCGTATAACGTAATACGGTATTTCGTCATACGATATAACCTATTTACGTTATAACGTCATACCGTATAACGTAATTCGGTATAACGTCATACCATGTAACCTGTTTACGTTATAACGTCATACCATATAACGTATTACGCTATAACGTCATACCATATAACGTAATACGTTATAACGTTATACCATATAACGTATTACGCTATAACGTCATACCATATAACGTAATACGTTATAACGTCATCCCATATAACGTAATACGTTATAACGTCATCCCATATAACGAAATACGTTATAACGTCATCCCATATAACGTAATACGGTATAACGTCATACCATATAACCTATTACGTTATAACGTCATCCCATATAACGTAATACGTTACAACGTCATCCCATATAACGTAATACGTTATAACATCATCCCGTATAACGTAATACGGTATTTCGTCATACGATATAACCTATTTACGTTATAACGTCATACCGTATAACGTAATTCGGTATAACGTCATACCATGTAACCTGTTTACGTTATAACGTCATACCATATAACGTATTACGCTATAACGTCATACCATATAACGTAATACGTTATAACGTTATACCATATAACCTATTACGCTATAACGTCATACCATATAACGTAATACGTTAGAACATCATCCCATATTACGTAATACGTTATAACGTCATCCCATATAACGAAATACGTTATAACGTCATCCCATATAACGTAATACGTTATAACGTCATCCCATATAACGTAATACGTTATAACGTCATCCCATATAACGCAAAACGTTATAACGTCTTCCCACATAACGTAATACGTTATAACGTCATCCCATATTACGTAATACGTTATAACGTCATCCCATATAACGAAATACGTTATAACGTCATCCCATATAACGTAATACGTTATAACGTCATCCCATATAACGTAATACGTTATAACGTCATCAAATATAACGTAATACGTTACAACGTCTTCCCATGTAACGTCATCCCATATAACGTAATACGGTATAACGTCATACCATATAACCTATTTACGTTATAACGTCATACCATACAACGTATTACGTTATACCGTCATACCATATAAAATATTATGTTATAACGTCACACCATATAACGTAATACGTTATAATTTTTTACCATATAACCTATTACGTTATAACGTCAGCCCATATAACGTAATATTTTATAACGTCATCCCATATTACGTAATACGTTATAACGTCATCCCATATAACGTAATACGGTATAACGTCATACCATATAACCTATTACGTTATAACGTCATCCCATATAACGTAATACGTTATAACGTCATCCCATATAACGCAATACGTTATAACCTCATCCCACATAACCTAATGCGTTATAACGTCATCCCATACTACGTAATGCGTTATAACGTCATCCCATATAACGTAACACGGTATAACGTCATACCATATAACCTATTTACGTTATAACGTCATACCATATAACGTATTACGTTATAACGTCATACCATATAACCTATTACGTTATAACGTCATACCATATAACGTAATACGTTATAACGTTATACCATATAACCTATTACGTTATAACGTCATCCCATATAACGCAATACGTTATAACGTCATGCCATATAACGTAGTACGTTATAGCGTCATACCATATAACGTAATACGTTATAACGTCATCCCATATAACGTAATACGGTATAACGTCATACCAAATAACCTATATACGTTATAACGTCACACCATATAACGTAATTCGGTACAACGTCATACCACATAACCTATTTACGTTATAACGTCATACCATATAAAATATTATGTTATAACGTCACACCATATAACGTAATACGTTATAATTTTTTACCATATAACCTATTACGTTATAACGTCAGCCCATATAACGTAATATTTTATAACGTCATCCCATATTACGTAATACGTTATAACGTCATCCCATATAACGTAATACGGTATAACGTCATACCATATAACCTATTACGTTATAACGTCATCCCATATAACGTAATACGTTATAACGTCATCCCATATAACGCAATACGTTATAACCTCATCCCACATAACCTAATGCGTTATAACGTCATCCCATACTACGTAATGCGTTATAACGTCATCCCATATAACGTAACACGGTATAACGTCATACCATATAACCTATTTACGTTATAACGTCATACCATATAACGTATTACGTTATAACGTCATACCATATAACCTATTACGTTATAACGTCATACCATATAACGTAATACGTTATAACGTTATACCATATAACCTATTACGTTATAACGTCATCCCATATAACGCAATACGTTATAACGTCATGCCATATAACGTAGTACGTTATAGCGTCATACCATATAACGTAATACGTTATAACGTCATCCCATATAACGTAATACGGTATAACGTCATACCAAATAACCTATATACGTTATAACGTCACACCATATAACGTAATTCGGTACAACGTCATACCACATAACCTATTTACGTTATAACGTCATACCATATAACGTATTACGTTATAACGTCATGCCATATAACGTAATACGTTATAGCGTCATACCATATAACGTAATGCGTTATAACGTCGACCCATATTACGTAATACGATATAACGTCACACCATATGACGTATTACGTTATAACGTCATACCGTATAACCTATTACGTTATAACGTCATAACATATAACGTAATTCGGTACAACGTCATACCACATAACCTATTTACGTTATAACGTCATACCATATAACGTATTACGTTATAACGGTATTCCATATAACGTAATACGTTATAACGTCATCCCATATAACGTAATGCGTTATAACGACGACCCATATTACGTAATACGATATAACGTTACACCATATGACGTATTACGTTATAACGTCATACAGTATAACCTATTACGTTATAACGTCATCCCATATAACGTAATACGTTATAACGTCATCCCATATAACGCAATACCTTATAACCTCGTCCCAAATAACCTAATGCGTTATAACGCCATCCCATATTACGTAATGCGTTATAACGTCATCCCATATAACGTAATACGGCATAACGTCATACCATATAACCTATTTACGTTATGACGTCATACCATATAACGTATTACGTTATAACGTCATACCATATAACCTATTACGTTATAACGTCATACCATATAACGTAATACGTTATAACGTTATACCATATAAACTATTATGTTATAACGTCATCCCACATTACGTAATACGTTATAACGTCATCCCATATAACGTAATACGTTATAACGTCGTACCATATAACGCAATACGTTATAACGTCATCCCATATAACGTAATGCGGTATAACGTCATACCATATAACCTATTTACGTTATAACGTCATACCATATAACGTAATTCAGTATAACGTCATACCATATAACCTATTTACGTTATAACGTCATACCATATAACGTATTACGTTATAACGTTACGTTATAACGTCATGCCATATAACGTAATACGTTATAACGTCTTCCTATATAACGTTATACGTTATAACGTCATCCCATATAACGTAATACGGTATAATGTCGTCCCATATAACGTAATACGTTATAACGTCATCGCGTATTACGTAATACGTTATAACGTCATCCCATATAATGTAATTCGGTATAACGTCATACCATATAACCTATTACGTTATAACGTCATCCCATATAACGTAATACGTTACAACGTCATCCCATATAATGTAATACGTTATAACGTCATCCCGTATAACGTAATACGTTATAACGTCATCCCATATAACGTAATACGGTATAACGTCATACCGTATAACCTATTTACGTTATACCGTCATACCATATAACGTATTACGTTATAACGTCATACCATATAAAATATTATGTTATAACGTCACACCATATAACGTAATACGTTATAATTTTATACCATATATCCTATTACGTTATAACGTCAGCCCATATAACGTAATATGTTATAATGTCATCCCATATTACGTAATACGTTATAACGTCATCCCATATAACGTAATACGGTATAACGTCATACCATATAACCTATTACGTTATAACGTCATCCCATATAACGTAATACGTTACAACGTCATCCCATATAACGTAATACGTTATAACATCATCCCATATAACGTAATACGGTATTTCGTCATACGATATAACCTATTTACGTTATAACGTCATACCATATAACGTAATTCGGTATAACGTCATACCATATAACCTGTTTACGTTATAACGTCATACCATATAACCTATTACGCTATAACGTCATACCATATAACGTAATACGTTATAACGTTATACCATATAACCTATTACGTTATAACGTCATACCATATATCGTAATACGTTATAACGTCGTCCCACATAACGTAATACGTTAGAACATCATCCCATATTACGCAATACGTTATAACGTCATCCCATATAAAGAAATACGTTATAACGTCATCCCATATAACGTAATACGTTATAACGTCATCCCATATAACGTAATACGTTATAACGTCATCCCATATAACGTAATACGGTATAACGTCATACCAAATAACCTATATACGTTATAACGTCACACCATATAACGTAATTCGGTACAACGTCATACCACATAACCTATTTACGTTATAGCGTCATACCATATAACCTATTTACGTTATAACGTCATACCATACAACGTAATACGTTATAACGTTATACCATATAAACTATTACGTTATAACGTCATCCCATATTACGTAATACGTTATAACGTCATCCCATATAACGTAATACGTTATAACGTCGTACCATATAATGCAATACGTTATAACGTCATCCCATATAACGTAATGCGGTATAACGTCATACCATATAACCTATTTACGTTATAACGTCATCCCATATAACGTAATATTTTATAACGTCATCCCATATTACGTAATACGTTATAACGTCATCCCATATAACGTAATACGGTATAACGTCATACCATATAACCTATTACGTTATAACGTCATCCCATATAACGTAATACGTTATAACGTCATCCCATATAACGTAATACGTTATAACGTCATCCCATATAACGTAATACGGTATAACGTCATACCATATAACCTATTTACGTTATAACGTCATACCATATAACGTAATTCAGTATAACGTCATACCATATAACCTATTTACGTTATAACGTCATACCATATAACGTATTACGTTATAACGTCATGCCATATAACGTAATACGTTATAACGTCTTCCTATATAACGTAATACGTTATAACGTCATCCCATATAACGTAATACGGTATGATGTCGCCCCATATAACGTAATACGTTATAACGTCATCGCGTATTACGTAATACGTTATAACGTCATCCCATATAACGTAATACGGTATAACGTCATACCGTATAACCTATTTACGTTATACCGTCATACCATATAACGTATTACGTTATACCGTCATACCATATAAAATATTATGTTATAACGTCATACCATATAACGTAATACGTTATAATTTTATACCATATATCCGATTACGTTATAACGTCAGCCCATATAACGTAATACGGTATAATGTCGTTCCATATAACGTATTACGTTATAACGTCATCCCGTATTACGTAATACGTTATAACGTCATCCCATATAACGTAATACGTTATAACGTCATACCATATAACGCAATACGTTATAACGTCGTCCCGTATATCGTAATACGTTATAACGTCATCCCAAAAAACGTAATACGTTATAACGTCATCCCATATAACGCAATACGTTATAACGTCGTCCCACATAACGTAATACGTTATAGCGTCATACCATATAACGTAATGCGTTATAACGTCGACCCATATTACGTAATACGATATAACGTCACACCATATGACGTATTACGTTATAACGTCATACCGTATAGCCTATTACGTTATAACGTCATACCATATAACGTAATACGTTATAACGTTATACCATATAACCTATTACGTTATAACGTCATCCCATGTAACGTAATACGTTATAACGTCATCCCATATAACGTAATACGTTATAACGTCATCCCATATAACGTAATACGTTATAACGTCATCCCATATAACGCAATACGTTATAACGTCGTCCGACATAACGTAATACGATATAGCGTCATCCCATATTACGTAATGCGTTATAACGTCATCCCATATAACGTAATACGGTATAACGTCTCACCATATAACGTAATTCGGTATAACGTCATACCATATAACCTAATACGTTATAACGTCATACCATATAACGTAATACAGTATAACGTCACACCATATAACGTAATTCGGTATAACGTCATCCCATATAACGTAATACGTTATAACGTCATCCCATATAACGCAATACGTCATAACGTCATCCCATATAACGTAATACGTTATAACGTCATACCATATAACGCAATACGTTATAACGTCGTCCCGTATATCGTAATACGTTATAACGTCATCCCAAATAACGTAATACGTTATAACGTCATCCCATATAACGCAATACGTTATAACGTCGTCCCACATAACGTAATACGTTATAGCGTCATACCATATAACGTAATGCGTTATAACGTCGACCCATATTACGTAATACGGTATAACGTCACACCATATAACGTAATTCGGTAAACGTCATACCATATAAGCTATTTACGTTATAACGTCATACCATATAACGTATTACGTTATAACGTCATACCATATAACCTATTACGTCATAACGTCATACCATATAACGTAATACGTTATAACGTTATACCATATAACCTATTACGTTATAGCGACATACCATATAACCTAATACGTTATAACGGTATTCCATATAACGTAATACGTTATAACGTTATACCATATAACCTATTACGTTATAACGTCATCCCATATAACGTAATACGTTATAACGTCATCCCATATAACGTAATACGTTATAACGTCATCCCATATAACGCAATACGTTATAACGTCGTCCGACATAACGTAATACGTTATAGCGTCATACCATATAACGTAATGCGTTATAACGTCATCCCATATAACGTAATGCGTTATAACGCCATCCCATATAACTCAATACGTTATAACCTCGTCCCACATAACCTAATGCGTTATAACGTCATCCCATACTACGTAATGCGTTATAACGTCATCCCATATAACGTAATACGGTATAACGTCATCCCATATAACGTAATGCGATATAACGTCTACCCATATTACGTAACACGATATAACGTCACACCATATGACGTATTACGTTATAACGTCATACCGTATAACCTATTACGTTATAACGTCATACCATATAACGTAATTCGGTACAACGTCCTACCACATAACCTATTTACGTTATAACGTCATACCATATAACGTATTACGTTATAACGGCATTCCATATAACGTTATACGTTATAACGTCATCCCATATAACGTAATGCGTTATAACGTCTACCCATATTACGTAATACGATATAACGTCACGCCATATGACGTATTACGTTATAACGTCATACCGTATAACCTATTACGTTATAACGTCATACCATATAACGTAATACGTTATAACGTTATACCATATAACCTATTACGTTATAACGTCATCCCATATAACGTAATACGTTATAACGTCTTCCCATATAACGTAATACGTTATAACGTCATCCCATATAACGTAATACGGTATAACGTCATACCATATAACCTATTTACGTTATAACGTCATACCATGTAACGTATTACGTTATACCGTCATACCATATAAAATATTATGTTATAACGTCACAGCATATAACGTAATACATTATAATTTTATACCATATAACCTATTACGTTATAACGTCTTCCCATATAACGTAATACGTTATAACGTCATCCCATATAACGTAATACGGTATAATGTCGTCCCATATAACGTATTACGTTATAACGTCATCCCGTATTACGTAATACGTTATAACGTCATCCCATATAACGTAATACGTTATAACGTCATACCATATAACGCAATACGTTATAACGTCGTCCCGTATATCGTAATACGTTATAACGTCATCCCAAATAACGTAATACGTTATAACGTCATCCCATATAACGCAATACGTTATAACGTCGTCCCACATAACGTAATACGTTATAGCGTCATACCATATAACGTAATGCGTTATAACGTCGACCCATATTACGTAATACGGTATAACGTCACACCATATAACGTAATTCGGTAAACGTCATACCATATAAGCTATTTACGTTATAACGTCATACCATATAACGTATTACGTTATAACGTCATACCATATAACCTATTACGTTATAACGTCATACCATATAACGTAATACGTTATAACGTTATACCATATAACCTATTACGTTATAGCGACATACCATATAACCTAATACGTTATAACGGTATTCCATATAACGTAATACGTTATAACGTTATACCATATAACCTATTACATTATAACGTCATCCCATATTACGTAATACGTTATAACGTCATCCCATATAACGCAATACGTTATAACGTCGTCCCACATAACCTAATGAGTTATAACGCCATCCCATATTACGTAATGCGTTATAACGTCATCCCATATAACGAAATACGTTATAACGTCATCCCATATAACGTAATACGTTACAACGTCGTCCCATATAACGTAATTCGGTATAACGTCATCCCATATAGCGTAATAAGTTATAACGTCATGCCATATAACGTAATACGTTATAGCGTCATACCATATAACGTAATGCGTTATAACGTCATCCCATATAACGTAATGCGTTATAACGCCATCCCATATAACTCAATACGTTATAACCTCGTCCCACATAACCTAATGCGTTATAACGTCATCCCATACTACGTAATGCGTTATAACGTCATCCCATATAACGTAATACGGTATAACGTCATCCCATATAACGTAATGCGATATAACGTCTACCCATATTACGTAACACGATATAACGTCACACCATATGACGTATTACGTTATAACGTCATACCGTATAACCTATTACGTTATAACGTCATACCATATAACGTAATTCGGTACAACGTCCTACCACATAACCTATTTACGTTATAACGTCATACCATATAACGTATTACGTTATAACGGCATTCCATATAACGTTATACGTTATAACGTCATCCCATATAACGTAATGCGTTATAACGTCTACCCATATTACGTAATACGATATAACGTCACGCCATATGACGTATTACGTTATAACGTCATACCGTATAACCTATTACGTTATAACGTCATACCATATAACGTAATACGTTATAACGTTATACCATATAACCTATTACGTTATAACGTCATCCCATATAACGTAATACGTTATAACGTCTTCCCATATAACGTAATACGTTATAACGTCATCCCATATAACGTAATACGGTATAACGTCATACCATATAACCTATTTACGTTATAACGTCATACCATATAACGTATTACGTTATACCGTCATACCATATAAAATATTATGTTATAACGTCACAGCATATAACGTAATACATTATAATTTTATACCATATAACCTATTACGTTATAACGTCTTCCCATATAACGTAATACGTTATAACGTCATCCCATATAACGTAATACGGTATAATGTCGTCCCATATAACGTATTACGTTATAACGTCATCCCGTATTACGTAATACGTTATAACGTCATCCCATATAACGTAATACGTTATAACGTCATACCATATAACGCAATACGTTATAACGTCGTCCCGTATATCGTAATACGTTATAACGTCATCCCAAATAACGTAATACGTTATAACGTCATCCCATATAACGCAATACGTTATAACGTCGTCCCACATAACGTAATACGTTATAGCGTCATACCATATAACGTAATGCGTTATAACGTCGACCCATATTACGTAATACGATATAACGTCACACCATATGACGTATTACGTTATAACGTCATACCGTATAACCTATTACGTTATAACGTCATACCATATAACGTAATACGTTATAACGTTATACCATATAACCTATTACGTTATAACGTCATCCCATGTAACGTAATACGTTATAACGTCATCCCATATAACGTAATACGTTATAACGTCATCCCATATAACGTAATACGTTATAACGTCATCCCATATAACGCAATACGTTATAACGTCGTCCGACATAACGTAATACGATATAGCGTCATCCCATATTACGTAATGCGTTATAACGTCATCCCATATAACGTAATACGGTATAACGTCACACCATATAACGTAATTCGGTATAACGTCATACCATATAACCTAATACGTTATAACGTCATACCATATAACGTAATACGGTATAACGTCACACCATATAACGTAATTCGGTATAACGTCATACCATATAACCTAATACGTTATAACGTCATACCATATAACGTAATACGGTATAACGTCACACCATATAACGTAATTCGGTATAACGTCATCCCATATAACGTAATACGTTATAACGTCATCCCATATAACGCAATACGTCATAACGTCATCCCATATAACGCAATACGTTATAACGTCGTCCGACATAACGTAATACGTTATAGCGTCATCCCATATTACGTAATGCGTTATAACGTCATCGCATATATCGTAATACGGTATAACGTCATCCCATATAACGTAATACGTTATAACGTCATCCCATATAACGTAATACGGTATAACGTCATACCATATAACCTATTTACGTTATAACGTCATACCATATAACGTATTACGTTATACCGTCATACCATATAAAATATTATGTTATAACGTCACAGCATATAACGTAATACATTATAATTTTATACCATATAACCTATTACGTTATAACGTCTTCCCATATAACGTAATACGTTATAACGTCATCCCATATAACGTAATACGGTATAACGTCATACCATATAACCTATTTACGTTATAACGTCATACAATATAACGTATTACGTTATACCGTCATACCATATAAAATATTATGTTATAACGTCACAGCATATAACGTAATATATTATAATTTTATACCATATAACCTATTACGTTATAACGTCTTCCCATATAACGTAATACGTTATAACGTCATCCCATATAACGTAATACGGTATAATGTCGTCCCATATAACGTATTACGTTATAACGTCATCCCGTATTACGTAATACGTTATAACGTCATCCCATATAACGTAATACGTTATAACGTCATACCATATAACGCAATACGTTATACCGTCATACCATATAAAATATTATGTTATAACGTCACAGCATATAACGTAATACATTATAATTTTATACCATATAACCTATTACGTTATAACGTCTTCCCATATAACGTATTACGTTATAACGTCATCCCGTATTACGTAATACGTTATAACGTCATCCCATATAACGTAATACGTTATAACGTCATACCATATAACGCAATACGTTATAACGTCGTCCCGTATATCGTAATACGTTATAACGTCATCCCAAATAACGTAATACGTTATAACGTCATCCCATATAACGCAATACGTTATAACGTCGTCCCACATAACGTAATACGTTATAGCGTCATACCATATAACGTAATGCGTTATAACGTCGACCCATATTACGTAATACGATATAACGTCACACCATATGACGTATTACGTTATAACGTCATACCGTATAACCTATTACGTTATAACGTCATACCATATAACGTAATACGTTATAACGTTATACCATATAACCTATTACGTTATAACGTCATCCCATGTAACGTAATACGTTATAACGTCATCCCATATAACGTAATACGTTATAACGTCATCCCATATAACGTAATACGTTATAACGTCATCCCATATAACGCAATACGTTATAACGTCGTCCGACATAACGTAATACGATATAGCGTCATCCCATATTACGTAATGCGTTATAACGTCATCCCATATAACGTAATACGGTATAACGTCTCACCATATAACGTAATTCGGTATAACGTCATACCATATAACCTAATACGTTATAACGTCATACCATATAACGTAATACGGTATAACGTCACACCATATAACGTAATTCGGTATAACGTCATACCATATAACCTAATACGTTATAACGTCATACCATATAACGTAATACGGTATAACGTCACACCATATAACGTAATTCGGTATAACGTCATCCCATATAACGTAATACGTTATAACGTCATCCCATATAACGCAATACGTCATAACGTCATCCCATATAACGCAATACGTTATAACGTCGTCCGACATAACGTAATACGTTATAGCGTCATCCCATATTACGTAATGCGTTATAACGTCATCGCATATAACGTAATACGGTATAACGTCATCCCATATAACGTAATACGGTATAACGTCATACCATATAACCTATTTACGTTATAACGTCATACCATATAACGTATTACGTTATAACGCCATGCCATATAACGTAACACGTTATAGCGACATACCACATAACCTAATACGTTATAACGGTATTCCATATAACGTAATACGTTATAACGTTATACCATATAACCTATTACGTTATAAAGTCATCCCATATTACGTAATACGTTATAACGTCATCCCATATAACGCAATACGTTATAACGTCGTCCCACATAACCTAGTGAGTTATAACGCCACCCGATATTACGTAATGCGTTATAACGTCATCCCATATAACGAAATATGTTATAACGTCATCCCATATAACGTAATACGTTATAACGTCATCCCATATAACGCAATACGTTATAACGTCGTCCCACATAACGTAATACGTTATAACGTCATCCCATACTACGTAATGCGTTATAACGTCATCCCATATAACGTAATACGGTATAACGTCATACCATATAACCTATTTACGTTATAACGTCATACAATATAACGTAATTCGGTATAACGTCATCCCATATAACGTAATACGTTATAACGTCATCCCATATAACGCAATACGTTATAACGTCATACCATATAACCTATTACGTTATAACGTCATACCATATAACGTAATACGTTATAACGTTATACCATATAACCTATTACGTTATAGCGACATACCATACAACCTAATACGTTATAACGGTATTCCATATAACGTAATACGTTATAACGTTATACCATATAACCTATTACGTTATAACGTCATCCCATATTACGTAATACGTTATAACGTCATCCCATATAACGCAATACGTTATAACGTCGTCCCACATAACCTAATGAGCTATAACGCCATCCCATATTACGTAATGCGTTATAACGTCATCCCATATAACGAAATACGTTATAACGTCATCCCATATAACGTAATACGTTACAACGTCGTCCCATATAACGTAATTCGGTATAACGCCATACCATATAACCCATTAAGTTATAACGTCATACCATATAACCTATTACGTTATAACTTCATACCATATAACGTAATACGTTACAACGTCATCCCATATAACGTAATAAGTTATAACGTCATGCCATATAACGTAATACGTTATAGCGTCATACCATATAACGTAATGCGTTATAACGTCATCCCATATAACGTAATGCGTTATAACGCCATCCCATATAACGCAATACGTTATAACCTCGTCCCACATAACCTAATGCGTTATAACGTCATCCCATACTACGTAATGCGTTATAACGTCATCCCATATAACGTAATACGGTATAACGTCATCCCATATAACATAATGCGATATAACGTCTACACATATTACGTAACACGATATAACGTCACACCATATGACGTATTACGTTATAACGTCATACCGTATAACCTATTACGTTATAACGTCATACCATATAACGTAATTCGGTACAACGTCATACCACATAACCTATTTACGTTATAACGTCATACCATATAACGTATTACGTTATAACGGCATTCCATATAACGTAATACGTTATAACGTCATCCCATATAACGTAATGCCTTATAACGTCTACCCATATTACGTAATACGATATAACGTCACACCATATGACGTATTACGTTATAACGTCATACCGTATAACCTATTACGTTATAACGTCATACCATATAACGTAATACGTTATAACGTTATACCATATAACCTATTACGTTATAACGTCATCCCATAAAACGTAATACGTTATAACGTCATCCCATATAACGTAATACGTTATAACGTCATCCCATATAACGCAATACGTTATAACGTCCTTCCACATAACCTAATGCGTTATAACGCCATCCCATATTACGTAATGCGTTATAACGTCATCCCATATAACGTAATACGGTATAACGTCATACCATATAACCTATTTACGTTATGACGTAATACCATATAACGTATTACGTTATAACGTCATACCATATAACCTATTACGTTATAACGTCATACCATATAACGTAATACGTTATAACGTTATACCATATAACCTATTACGTTATAACGCCATCCCATATTACGTAATGCGTTATAACGTCATCCCATATAACGTAATACGGTATAACGTCATACCATATAACCTATTTACGTTATGACGTAATACCATATAACGTATTACGTTATAACGTCATCCTATATAACGTAATACGTTATAACGTCATCCCATATAACGTAATTCGGTATAACGTCATACTATATAACCTATTAAGTTATAACGTCATACCATACAACCTATTTACGTTATGACGTAATACCATATAACGTATTACGTTATAACGTCATACCATATAACCTATTACGTTATAACGTCATACCATATAACGTAATACGTTATAACGTTATACCATATAACCTATTACGTTATAACGTCATCCCATATTACGTAATACGTTATAACGTCATCCCATATAACGTATTACGTTATAACGTCATACCAGATAACATATTACGTTATAACGTCATACCATATAACGTAATACGTTATAACGTTATACCATATAACCTATTACGTTATAACGTCATCCCATATTACGTAATACGTTATAACGTCATCCCATATAACGTATACGTTATAACGTCATACCATATTACGTAATACGTTATAACGTCATCCCATATAACGTAAATCGTTATAACGTCTTCCCATATAACGTAATACGTTATAACGTCATCCCATATAACGTAATACGGTATAACGTCATACCGTATAACCTATTTACGTTGTACCGTCATACCATATAACGTATTACGTTATACCGTCATACCATATTAAAATATTATGTTATAACGTCACACCATATAACGTAATACGTTATAATTTTATACCATATATCCTATTACGTTATAACGTCAGCCCATATAACGTAATATGTTATAATGTCATCCCATATTACGTAATACGTTATAACGTCATCCCATATAACGTAATACGGTATAACGTCATACCATATAACAAATTACGTTATAACGTCATCCCATATAACATAATACGTTACAACGTCATCCCATATAACGTAATAAGTTATAACGTCATCCCATATAACGTAATACGGTATTTCGTCATACCATATAACCCATTTACGTTATAACGTCATACCATATAACGTAATACGGTATAACGTCATACCATATAACCTATTTACGTTATAACGTCATGCCATATAACGTAATACGTTGTAACGTCATCCCATATAACCTATTTACGTTATAACGTCATGCCATATAACGTAATACGTTATAACGTCATCCCATATAACGTAATACGGTATTTCGTCATACCATATAACCCATTTACGTTATAACGTCATACCATATAACGTAATACGGTATAACGTCATACCATATAACCTATTTACGTTATAACGTCATGCCATATAACGTAATACGTTATAACGTCATCCCATATAACGTAATACGTTATAACGTCTTCCCATATAACGTAATACGTTATAACGTCATCCCATATAACGTAATACGGTATAACGTCATACCATATAACCTATTTACGTTATAACGTCATACCATATAACGCAATACGTTATAACGTCGTCCCGTATATCGTAATACGTTATAACGTCATCCCAAATAACGTAATACGTTATAACGTCATCCCATATAACATAATGCGATATAACGTCTACACATATTACGTAACACGATATAACGTCACACCATATGACGTATTACGTTATAACGTCATACCGTATAACCTATTACGTTATAACGTCATACCATATAACGTAATTCGGTACAACGTCATACCGTATAACCTATTACGTTATAACGTCATACCATATAACGTAATACGTTATAACGTTATACCATATAACCTATTACGTTATAACGTCATCCCATAAAACGTAATACGTTATAACGTCATCCCATATAACGTAATACGTTATAACGTCATCCCATATAACGCAATACGTTATAACGTCCTTCCACATAACCTAATGCGTTATAACGCCATCCCATATTACGTAATGCGTTATAACGTCATCCCATATAACGTAATACGGTATAACGTCATACCATATAACCTATTTACGTTATGACGTAATACCATATAACGTATTACGTTATAACGTCATACCATATAACCCATTACGTTATAACGTCATACCATATAACGTAATACGTTATAACGTTATACCATATAACCTATTACGTTATAACGCCATCCCATATTACGTAATGCGTTACAACGTCATCCCATATAACGTAATACGGTATAACGTCATACCATATAACCTATTTACGTTATGACGTAATACCATATAACGTATTACGTTATAACGTCATCCTATATAACGTAATACGTTATAACGTCATCCCATATAACGTAATTCGGTATAACGTCATACTATATAACCTATTAAGTTATAACGTCATACCATACAACCTATTTACGTTATGACGTAATACCATATAACGTATTACGTTATAACGTCATACCATATAACCTATTACGTTATAACGTCATACCATATAACGTAATACGTTATAACGTTATACCATATAACCTATTACGTTATAACGTCATCCCATATTACGTAATACGTTATAACGTCATCCCATATAACGTATTACGTTATAACGTCATACCAGATAACATATTACGTTATAACGTCATACCATATAACGTAATACGTTATAACGTTATACCATATAACCTATTACGTTATAACGTCATCCCATATTACGTAATACGTTATAACGTCATCCCATATAACGTATACGTTATAACGTCATACCATATTACGTAATACGTTATAACGTCATCCCATATAACGTAAATCGTTATAACGTCTTCCCATATAACGTAATACGTTATAACGTCATCCCATATAACGTAATACGGTATAACGTCATACCGTATAACCTATTTACGTTGTACCGTCATACCATATAACGTATTACGTTATACCGTCATACCATATTAAAATATTATGTTATAACATCACACCATATAACGTAATACGTTATAATTTTATACCATATATCCTATTACGTTATAACGTCAGCCCATATAACGTAATATGTTATAATGTCATCCCATATTACGTAATACGTTATAACGTCATCCCATATAACGTAATACGGTATAACGTCATACCATATAACAAATTACGTTATAACGTCATCCCATATAACATAATACGTTACAACGTCATCCCATATAACGTAATAAGTTATAACGTCATCCCATATAACGTAATACGGTATTTCGTCATACCATATAACCCATTTACGTTATAACGTCATACCATATAACGTAGTACGGTATAACGTGATACCATATAACCTATTTACGTTATAACGTCATGCCATATAACGTAATACGTTGTAACGTCATCCCATATAACCTATTTACGTTATAACGTCATGCCATATAACGTAATACGTTATAACGTCATCCCATATAACGTAATACGGAATTTCGTCATACCATATAACCCATTGACGTTATAACGTCATACCATATAACGTAATACGGTATAACGTCATACCATATAACCTATTTACGTTATAACGTCATGCCATATAACGTAATACGTTATAACGTCATCCCATATAACGTAATACGTTATAACGTCTTCCCATATAACGTAATACGTTATAACGTCATCCCATATAACGTAATACGGTATAACGTCATACCATATAACCTATTTACGTTATAACGTCATACCATATAACGTATTACGTTATACCGTCATACCATATAAAATATTATGTTATAACGTCACAGCATATAACGTAATACGTTATAATTTTATACCATATAACCTATTACGTTATAACGTCTTCCCATATAACGTAATACGTTATAACGTCATCCCATATAACGTAATACGGTATAATGTCGTCCCATATAACGTATTACGTTATAACGTCATCCCGTATTACGTAATACGTTATAACGTCATCCCATATAACGTAATACGTTATAACGTCATACCATATAACGCAATACGTTATAACGTCGTCCCGTATATCGTAATACGTTATAACGTCATCCCAAATAACGTAATACGTTATAACGTCATCCCATATAACGCAATACGTTATAACGTCGTCCCACATAACGTAATACGTTATAGCGTCATACCATATAACGTAATGCGTTATAACGTCGACCCATATTACGTAATACGATATAACGTCACACCATATGACGTATTACGCTATAACGTCATACCGTATAACCTATTACGTTATAACGTCATACCATGTAACGTAATACGTTATAACGTTATACCATATAACCTATTACGTTATAACGTCATCCCATGTAACGTAATACGTTATAACGTCATCCCATATAACGTAATACGTTATAACGTCATACCATATAACGTAATACGGTATAACGTCATACCATATAACCTATTTACGTTATAACGTCATGCCATATAACGTAATACGTTATAACGTCATCCCATATAACGTAATACGTTATAACGTCATACCATATAACGTAATACGGTATAACTTCACACCATATAACGTAATTCGGTATAACGTCATCCCATATAACGTAATACGTTGTAACGTCATCCCATATAATGCAATACGTCATAACGTCATCCCATATAACGCAATACGTTATAACGTCGTCCGACATAACGTAATACGTTATAGCGTCATCCCATATTACGTAATGCGTTATAACGTCATCGCATATAACGTAATACGGTATAACGTCACACCATATAACGTTATTCGGTATAACGTCATACCATATAACCTAATACGTTATAACGTCATACCATATAACGTATTACGTTATAACGTCATACCATATAACGTAATACGGTATAACTTCACACCATATAACGTAATTCGGTATAACGTCATCCCATATAACGTAATACGTTGTAACGTCATCCCATATAACGCAATACGTCATAACGTCATCCCATATAACGCAATACGTTATAACGTCGTCCGACATAACGTAATACGTTATAGCGTCATCCCATATTACGTAATGCGTTATAACGTCATCGCATATAACGTAATACGGTATAACGTCACACCATATAACGTTATTCGGTATAACGTCATACCATATAACCTAATACGTTATAACGTCATACCATATAACGTATTACGTTATAACGCCATGCCATATAACGAAATACGTTATAGCGACATACCATATAACCTAATACGTTATAACGGTATTCCATATAACGTAATACGTTATAACGTTATACCATATAACCTATTACGTTATAACGTCATCCCATACTACGGAATGCGTTATAACGTCATCCCATATAACGTAATACGGTATAACGTCATACCATATAACTTATTTACGTTATAACGTCATACCATATAACGTATTACGTTATAACGTCATACCATATAACCTATTACGTTATAACGTCATACCATATAACGTAATACGTTATAACGTTATAACATATAACCTATTACGTTATAACGTCATACCATTTAACGTATTACGTTATAACGTCATGCCATATAACGTAATACGTTATAGCGTCATACCATATAACGTAATGCGTTATAACGTCGACCCATATTACGTAATACGATATAACGTCACACCATATGACGTATTACGTTATAACGTCATCGCATATAACGTAATGCGTTATAACGTCCACCCATATTACGTAATACGATATAACGTCACACCATATGACGTATTACGTTATAACGTCATACCGTATAACCTATTACGTTATAACGTCATACCATATAACGTAATACGTTATAACGTTATACCATATAACCTATTACGTTATAACGGCATCCGATATAACGTAATACGTTATAACGTCATCCCATATAACGTAATACGTTATAACGTCATACCATATAACCTATTTACGTTATAACGTCATACCATATAACCTATTTACGTCATGACGTCATACCATATAACGTATTACGTTATAACGTCATCCCATATAACGTAATACGGTATAACGTCACACCATATAACGTAATTCGGTATAACGTCATACCATATAACCTAATACGTTATAACGTCATACCATATAACGTAATACGGTATAACGTCACACCATATAACGTAATTCGGTATAACGTCATACCATATAACCTAATACGTTATAACGTCATACCATATAACGTAATACGGTATAACGTCACACCATATAACGTAATTCGGTATAACGTCATCCCATATAACGTAATACGTTATAACGGTATTCCATATAACGTAATACGTTATAACGTTATACCATATAACCTATTACGTTATAACGTCATACCATATAACGTATTACGTTATAACGCCATGCCATATAACGTAATACGTTAGAGCGACATACCATATAACCTAATACGTTATAACGTCATACCGTATAACGTAATACGATATAACGTCACACCATATAACGTAATACGGTATAACGTCACACCACATAACGTAATTCGGTATAACGTCATACCATATAACCTAATACGGTATAACGTCACACCATATAACGTAATTCGGTATAACGTCATACCATATAACCTAATACGTTATAACGTCATACCATATAACGTAATACGGTATAACGTCACACCATATAACCTATTACGTTATAACGTCATACCATTTAACGTATTACGTTATAACGTCATGCCATTTAACGTATTACGTTATAACGTCATGCCATATAACCTATTACGTTATAACGTCATACCATTTAACGTATTACGTTATAACGTCATGCCATATAAAGTAATTCGGTATAACGTCATCCCATATAACGTAATACGTTATAACGTCATCCCATATAACGCAATACGTTATAACGTCATACTATATAACCTATTACGTTATAACGTCATACCATTTAACGTATTACGTTATAACGTCATGCCATATAAAGTAATTCGGTATAACGTCATCCCATATAACGTAATACGTTATAACGTCATCCCATATAACGCAATACGTTATAACGTCATCCCATATAACGCAATACGTTATAACGTCGTCCCACATAACCTAATGCGTTATAACGCCATCCCATATTACGCTATGCGTTATAACGTCATCCCATATAACGTAATACGGTATAACGTCATACCATATAACCTATTTACGTTATGACGTCATACCATATAACGTATTACGTTATAACGTCATACCATATAACCTATTACGTTATAGCGTCATCCCATATAACGTAGTACGTTATAACGTCATCCCATATAACGCATACGTTATAACGTCGTCCGACATAACGTAATACGTTATAGCGTCATCCCATATTACGTAATGCGTTATAACGTCATCCCATATAACGTAATACGGTATAACGTCACACCATATAACGTAATTCGGTATAACGTCATACCATATAACCTAATACGTTATAACGTCATACCATATAACGTAATACGGTATAACGTCACACCATATAACGTAATTCGGTATAACGTCATACCATATAACCTAATACGTTATAACGTCATACCATATAACGTAATACGGTATAACGTCACACCATATAACCTATTACGTTATAACGTCATACCATTTAACGTATTACGTTATAACGTCATGCCATTTAACGTATTACGTTATAACGTCATACCATATAACCTATTACGTTATAACGTAATACCATTTAACGTATTACGTTATAACGTCATGCCATATAAAGTAATTCGGTATAACGTCATCCCATATAACGTAATACGTTATAACGTCATCCCATATAACGCAATACGTTATAACGTCATACTATATAACCTATTACGTTATAACGTCATACCATATAACGTAATACGTTATAACGTTATACCATATAACCTATTACGTTATAGCGACATACCATATAACCTAATACGTTATAACGGTATTCCATATAACGTAATACGTTATAACGTTATACCATATTACGTAATGCGTTATAACGTCATCCCATATAACGCAATACGTTATAACGTCGTCCCACATAACCTAATGAGCTATAACGCCATCCCATATTACGTAATGCGTTATAACGTCATCCCATATAACGAAATACGTTATAACGTCATCCCATATAACGTAATACGTTACAGCGTCGTCCCATATAACGTAATTCGGTATAACGTCATACCATATAACCCATTAAGTTATAACGTCATACCATATAACCTATTACGTTATAACGTCATACCATATAACGTAATACGTTACAACGTCATCCCATATAACGTAATAAGTTATAACGTCATGCCATATAACGTAATACGTTATAGCGTCATACCATACAACGTAATGCGTTATAACGTCATCCCATATAACGTAATGCGTTATAACGCCATCCCATATAACGCAATACGTTATAACCTCGTCCCACATAACCTAATGCGTTATAACGTCATCCCATACTACGTAATGCGTTATAACGTCATCCCATATAACGTAATACGGTATAACGTCATCCCATATAACGTAATGCGATATAACGTCTACACATATTACGTAACACGATATAACGTCACACCATATGACGTATTACGTCATAACGTCATACCGTATAACCTATTACGTTATAACGTCATACCATATAACGTAATTCGGTACAACGTCATACCACATAACCTATTTACGTTATAACGTCATACCATATAACGTATTACGTTATAACGGCATTCCATATAACGTAATACGTTATAACGTCATCCCATATAACATAATACGTTACAACGTCATCCCATATAACGTTATAAGTTATAACGTCATCCCATATAACGTAATACGGTATTTCGTCATACCATATAACCCATTTACGTTATAACGTCATACCATATAACGTAATACGGTATAACGTCATACCATATAACGTAATAAGTTATAACGTCATCCCATATAACGTAATACGGTATTTCGTCATACCATATAACCCATTTACGTTATAACGTCATACCATATAACGTAATACGGTATAACGTCATACCATATAACCTATTTACGTTATAACGTCATGCCATATAACGTAATACGTTATAACGTCATCCCATATAACGTAATACGTTATAACGTCTTCCCATATAACGTAATACGTTATAACGTCATCCCATATAACGTAATACGGTATAACGTCATACCATATAACCTATTTACGTTATAACGTCATACCATATAACGTATTACGTTATACCGTCATACCATATAAAATATTATGTTATAACGTCACAGCATATAAGGTAATACGTTATAATTTTATACCATATAACCTATTACGTTATAACGTCTTCCCATATAACGTAATACGTTATAACGTCATCCCATATAACGTAATACGGTATAATGTCGTCCCATATAACGTATTACGTTATAGCGTCATACCATATAACGTAATGCGTTATAACGTCGACCCATATTACGTAATACGATATAACGTCACACCATATGACGTATTACGCTATAACGTCATACCGTATAACCTATTACGTTATAACGTCATACCATTTAACGTATTACGTTATAACGTCATGCCATATAACGTAATACGTTATAGCGTCATACCATATAACGTAATGCGTTATAACGTCGACCCATATTACGTAATACGATATAACGTCACACCATATGACGTATTACGTTATAACGTCATCGCATATAACGTAATGCGTTATAACGTCCACCCATATTACGTAATACGATATAACGTCACACCATATGGCGTATTACGTTATAACGTCATACCGTATAACCTATTACGTTATAACGTCATACCATATAACGTAATACGTTATAACGTTATACCATATAACCTATTACGTTATAACGGCATCCGATATAACGTAATACGTTATAACGTCATCCCATATAACGTAATACGTTATAACGTCATACCATATAACCTATTTACGTTATAACGTCATACCATATAACCTATTTACGTTATGACGTCATACCATATAACGTATTACGTTATAACGTCATCCCATATAACGTAATACGGTATAACGTCACACCATATAACGTAATTCGGTATAACGTCATACCATATAACCTAATACGTTATAACGTCATACCATATAACGTAATACGGTATAACGTCACACCATATAACGTAATTCGGTATAACGTCATACCATATAACCTAATACGTTATAACGTCATACCATATAACGTAATACGGTATAACGTCACACCATATAACGTAATTCGGTATAACGTCATCCCATATAACGTAATACGTTATAACGGTATTCCATATAACGTAATACGTTATAACGTTATACCATATAACCTATTACGTTATAACGTCATACCATATAACGTATTACGTTATAACGCCATGCCATATAACGTAATACGTTATAGCGACATACCATATAACCTAATACGTTATAACGTCATCCCATATAACGTAATACGGTATAACGTCACACCATATAACGTAATTCGGTATAACGTCATACCATATAACCTAATACGTTATAACGTCATACCATATAACGTAATACGGTATAACGTCACACCATATAACGTAATTCGGTATAACGTCATACCATATAACCTAATACGTTATAACGTCATACCATATAACGTAATACGGTATAACGTCACACCATATAACCTATTACGTTATAACGTCATACCATTTAACGTATTACGTTATAACGTCATGCCATTTAACGTATTACGTTATAACGTCATGCCATATAACCTATTACGTTATAACGTCATACCATTTAACGTATTACGTTATAACGTCATGCCATATAAAGTAATTCGGTATAACGTCATCCCATATAACGTAATACGTTATAACGTCATCCCATATAACGCAATACGTTATAACGTCATACTATATAACCTATTACGTTATAACGTCATACCATATAACGTAATACGTTATAACGTTATACCATATAACCTATTACGTTATAGCGACATACCATATAACCTAATACGTTATAACGGTATTCCATATAACGTAATACGTTATAACGTTATACCATATTACGTAATGCGTTATAACGTCATCCCATATAACGCAATACGTTATAACGTCGTCCCACATAACCTAATGAGCTATAACGCCATCCCATATTACGTAATGCGTTATAACGTCATCCCATATAACGAAATACGTTATAACGTCATCCCATATAACGTAATACGTTACAGCGTCGTCCCATATAACGTAATTCGGTATAACGTCATACCATATAACCCATTAAGTTATAACGTCATACCATATAACCTATTACGTTATAACGTCATACCATATAACGTAATACGTTACAACGTCATCCCATATAACGTAATAAGTTATAACGTCATGCCATATAACGTAATACGTTATAGCGTCATACCATACAACGTAATGCGTTATAACGTCATCCCATATAACGTAATGCGTTATAACGCCATCCCATATAACGCAATACGTTATAACCTCGTCCCACATAACCTAATGCGTTATAACGTCATCCCATACTACGTAATGCGTTATAACGTCATCCCATATAACGTAATACGGTATAACGTCATCCCATATAACGTAATGCGATATAACGTCTACACATATTACGTAACACGATATAACGTCACACCATATGACGTATTACGTCATAACGTCATACCGTATAACCTATTACGTTATAACGTCATACCATATAACGTAATTCGGTACAACGTCATACCACATAACCTATTTACGTTATAACGTCATACCATATAACGTATTACGTTATAACGGCATTCCATATAACGTAATACGTTATAACGTCATCCCATATAACATAATACGTTACAACGTCATCCCATATAACGTAATAAGTTATAACGTCATCCCATATAACGTAATACGGTATTTCGTCATACCATATAACCCATTTACGTTATAACGTCATACCATATAACGTAATACGGTATAACGTCATACCATATAACGTAATAAGTTATAACGTCATCCCATATAACGTAATACGGTATTTCGTCATACCATATAACCCATTTACGTTATAACGTCATACCATATAACGTAATACGGTATAACGTCATACCATATAACCTATTTACGTTATAACGTCATGCCATATAACGTAATACGTTATAACGTCATCCCATATAACGTAATACGTTATAACGTCTTCCCATATAACGTAATACGTTATAACGTCATCCCATATAACGTAATACGGTATAACGTCATACCATATAACCTATTTACGTTATAACGTCATACCATATAACGTATTACGTTATACCGTCATACCATATAAAATATTATGTTATAACGTCGCAGCATATAAGGTAATACGTTATAATTTTATACCATATAACCTATTACGTTATAACGTCTTCCCATATAACGTAATACGTTATAACGTCATCCCATATAACGTAATACGGTATAATGTCGTCCCATATAACGTATTACGTTATAACGTCATCCCGTATTACGTAATACGTTATAACGTCATCCCATATAACGTAATACGTTATAACGTCATACCATATAACGCAATACGTTATAACGTCGTCCCGTATATCGTAATACGTTATAACGTCATCCCAAATAGCGTAATACGTTATAACGTCATCCCATATAACGCAATACGTTATAACGTCGTCCCACATAACGTAATACGTTATAGCGTCATACCATATAACGTAATACGGTATAACGTCATACCATATAACAAATTACGTTATAACGTCATCCCATATAACATAATACGTTACAACGTCATCCCATATAACGTAATAAGTTATAACGTCATCCCATATAACGTAATACGGTATTTCGTCATACAATATAACCCATTTACGTTATAACGTCATACCATATAACGTATTACGTTATACCGTCATACCATATAAAATATTATGTTATAACGTCATCCGATATAACGTAATACGTTATAACGTCATCCCATATAACGTAATACGTTATAACGTCATACCATATAACCTATTTACGTTATGACGTCATACTATATAACGTATTACGTTATAACGTCATACCATATAACCTATTACGTTATAGCGTCATCCCATATAACGTAGTACGTTATAACGTCATCCCATATAACGCATACGTTATAACGTCGTCCGACATAACGTAATACGTTATAGCGTCATCCCATATTACGTAATGCGTTATAACGTCATCCCATATAACGTAATACGGTATAACGTCACACCATATAACGTAATTCGGTATAACGTCATACCATATAACCTAATACGTTATAACGTCATACCATATAACGTAATACGGTATAACGTCACACCATATAACGTAATTCGGTATAACGTCATACCATATAACCTAATACGTTATAACGTCATACCATATAACGTAATACGGTATAACGTCACACCATATAACGTAATTCGGTATAACGTCATCCCATATAACGTAATACGTTATAACGGTATTCCATATAACGTAATACGTTATAACGTTATACCATATAACCTATTACGTTATAACGTCATACCATATAACGTATTACGTTATAACGTCATACCATGTAACGTAATACGTTATAACGTTATACCATATAACCTATTACGTTATAACGTCATCCCATGTAACGTAATACGTTATAACGTCATCCCATATAACGTAATACGTTATAACGTCATCCCATATAACGCAATACGTTATAACGTCGTCCCACATAACCTAATGCGTTATAACGCCATCCCATATTACGCAATGCGTTGTAACGTCATCCCATATAACGTAATACGGTATAACGTCATACCATATAACCTATTTACGTTATGACGTCATACCATATAACGTATTACGTTATAACGTCATACCATATAACCTATTACGTTATAACGTCATCCCATATAACGTAATACGTTATAACGTCATCCCATATAACGCAATACGTCATAACGTCGTCCGACATAACGTAATACGATATAGCGTCATCCCATATTACGTAATGCGTTATAACGTCATCCCATATAACGTAATACGGTATAACGTCACACCATATAACGTAATTCGGTATAACGTCATACCATATAACCTAATACGTTATAACGTCATACCATATAACGTAATACGGTATAACGTCACACCATATAACGTAATTCGGTATAACGTCATCCCATATAACGTAATACGTTATAACGTCATCCCATATAACGCAATACGTCATAACGTCATCCCATATAACGCAATACGTTATAACGTCGTCCGACATAACGTAATACGTTATAGCGTCATCCCATATTACGTAATGCGTTATAACGTCATCGCATATAACGTAATACGGTATAACGTCACACCATATAACGTTATTCGGTATAACGTCATACCATATAACCTAATACGTTATAACGTCATACCATATAACGTAATACGTTACAACGTTATACCATATAACCTATTACGTTATAACGTCATCCCATAAAACGTAATACGTTATAACGTCATCCCATATAACGTAATACGTTATAACGTCATCCCATATAACGCAATACGTTATAACGTCCTTCCACATAACCTAATGCGTTATAACGCCATCCCATATTACGTAATGCGTTATAACGTCATCCCATATAACGTAATACGGTATAACGTCATACCATATAACCTATTTACGTTATGACGTAATACCATATAACGTATTACGTTATAACGTCATACCATATAACCTATTACGTTATAACGTCATACCATATAACGTAATACGTTATAACGTTATACCATATAACCTATTACGTTATAACGTCATCCCATATTACGTAATACGTTATAACGTCATCCCATATAACGTATACGTTATAACGTCATACCATATTACGTAATACGTTATAACGTCATCCCATATAACGGAATACGTTATAACGTCATCCTATATAACGTAATACGTTATAACGTCATCCCATATAACGTAATTCAGTATAACGTCATACTATATAACCTATTAAGTTATAACGTCATACCATAAAACCTATTACGTTATAACGTCATCCCATATAACGTAATACGTTATAACGTCATCCCATATAACGTAATACGCTATAACGTCATCCCATATAACGTAAATCGTTATAACGTCTTCCCATATAACGTAATACGTTATAACGTCATCCCATATAACGTAATACGGTATAACGTCATTCCGTATAACCTATTTACGTTGTACCGTCATACCATATAACGTATTACGTTATACCGTCATACCATATTAAAATATTATGTTATAACGTCACACCATATAACGTAATACGATATAATTTTATACCATATATCCTATTACGTTATAACGTCAGCCCATATAACGTAATATGTTATAATGTCATCCCATATTACGTAATACGTTATAACGTCATCCCATATAACGTAATACGGTATAACGTCATACCATATAACAAATTACGTTATAACGTCATCCCATATAACATAATACGTTACAACGTCATCCCATATAACGTAATAAGTTATAACGTCATCCCATATAACGTAATACGGTATTTCGTCATACAATATAACCCATTTACGTTATAACGTCATACCATATAACGTATTACGTTATACCGTCATACCATATAAAATATTATGTTATAACGTCATCCGATATAACGTAATACGTTATAACGTCATCCCATATAACGTAATACGTTATAACGTCATACCATATAACCTATTTACGTTATGACGTCATACTATATAACGTATTACGTTATAACGTCATACCATATAACCTATTACGTTATAGCGTCATCCCATATAACGTAGTACGTTATAACGTCATCCCATATAACGCATACGTTATAACGTCGTCCGACATAACGTAATACGTTATAGCGTCATCCCATATTACGTAATGCGTTATAACGTCATCCCATATAACGTAATACGGTATAACGTCACACCATATAACGTAATTCGGTATAACGTCATACCATATAACCTAATACGTTATAACGTCATACCATATAACGTAATACGGTATAACGTCACACCATATAACGTAATTCGGTATAACGTCATACCATATAACCTAATACGTTATAACGTCATACCATATAACGTAATACGGTATAACGTCACACCATATAACGTAATTCGGTATAACGTCATCCCATATAACGTAATACGTTATAACGGTATTCCATATAACGTAATACGTTATAACGTTATACCATATAACCTATTACGTTATAACGTCATACCATATAACGTATTACGTTATAACGTCATACCATGTAACGTAATACGTTATAACGTTATACCATATAACCTATTACGTTATAACGTCATCCCATGTAACGTAATACGTTATAACGTCATCCCATATAACGTAATACGTTATAACGTCATCCCATATAACGCAATACGTTATAACGTCGTCCCACATAACCTAATGCGTTATAACGCCATCCCATATTACGCAATGCGTTGTAACGTCATCCCATATAACGTAATACGGTATAACGTCATACCATATAACCTATTTACGTTATGACGTCATACCATATAACGTATTACGTTATAACGTCATACCATATAACCTATTACGTTATAACGTCATCCCATATAACGTAATACGTTATAACGTCATCCCATATAACGCAATACGTCATAACGTCGTCCGACATAACGTAATACGATATAGCGTCATCCCATATTACGTAATGCGTTATAACGTCATCCCATATAACGTAATACGGTATAACGTCACACCATATAACGTAATTCGGTATAACGTCATACCATATAACCTAATACGTTATAACGTCATACCATATAACGTAATACGGTATAACGTCACACCATATAACGTAATTCGGTATAACGTCATCCCATATAACGTAATACGTTATAACGTCATCCCATATAACGCAATACGTCATAACGTCATCCCATATAACGCAATACGTTATAACGTCGTCCGACATAACGTAATACGTTATAGCGTCATCCCATATTACGTAATGCGTTATAACGTTATCGCATATAACGTAATACGGTATAACGTCACACCATATAACGTTATTCGGTATAACGTCATACCATATAACCTAATACGTTATAACGTCATACCATATAACGTATTACGTTATAACGCCATGCCATATAACGTAATACGTTATAGCGACATACCATATAACCTATTACGTTATAACGTCATCCCATATTACGTAATACGTTATAACGTCATACCATATAACGCAATACGTTATAACGTCGTCCCACATAACCTAATGAGTTATAACGCCACCCCATATTACGTAATGCGTTATAACGTCATCCCATATAACGAAATATGTTATAACGTCATCCCATATAACGTAATACGTTATAACGTCATCCCATATAACGCAATACGTTATAACGTCGTCCCACATAACGTAATACGTTATAACGTCATCCCATACTACGGAATGCGTTATAACGTCGTCCGACATAACGTAATACGTTATGGCGTCATCCCATATTACGTAATGCGTTATAACGTCATCCCATATAACGCAATACGTTATAACGTCGTCCCACATAACCTAATGAGCTATAACGCCATCCCATATTACGTAATACGTTATAGCGTCATACCATATAACGTAATGCGTTATAACGTCATCCCATATAACGTAATGCGTTATAACGCCATCCCATATAACGCAATACGTTATAACCTCGTCCCACATAACCTAATGCGTTATAACGTCATCCCATACTACGTAATGCCTTATAACGTCATCCCATATAACGTAATACGGTATAACGTCATCCCATATAACGTAATGCGATATAACGTCTACACATATTACGTAACACGATATAACGTCACACCATATGACGTATTACGTTATAACGTCATACCGTATAACCTATTACGTTATAACGTCATACCATATAACGTAATACGTTATAACGTTCTACCATATAACCTATTACGTTATAACGTCATCCCATAAAATGTAATACGTTATAACGTCATCCCATGTAACGTAATACGTTATAACGTCATCCCATATAACGCAATACGTTATAACGTCGTTCCACATAACCTAATGCGTTATAACGCCATCCCATATTACGTAATGCGTTATAACGTCATCCCATATAACGTAATACGGTATAACGTCATACCATATAACCTATTTACGTTATGACGTAATACCATATAACCTATTACGTTATAACGTCATCCCATATAACGTAATACGTTATAACGTCATCTCATATAACGTAATACGCTATAACGTCATCCCATATAACGTAAATCGTTATAACGTCTTCCCATATAACGTAATACGTTATAACGTCATCCCATATAACGTAATACGGTATAACGTCATGCCGTATAACCTATTTACGTTATACCGTCATACCATATAACGTATTACGTTATACCGTCATACCATATAAAATATTATGTTATACCGTCACACCATATAACGTAATACGTTATAATTTTATACCATATATCCTATTACGTTATAACGTCAGCCCATATAACGTAATATGTTATAATGTCATCCCATATTACGTAATACGTTATAACGTCATCCCATATAACGTAATACGGTATAACGTCATACCATATAACAAATTACGTTATAACGTCATCCCATATAACATAATACGTTACAACGTCATCCCATATAACGTAATAAGTTATAACGTCATCCCATATAACGTAATACGGTATTTCGTCATACCATATAACCCATTTACGTTATAACGTCATACCATATAACGTAATACGGTATAACGTCATACCATATAACCTATTTACGTTATAACGTCATGCCATATAACGTAATACGTTATAGCGTCATACCATATAACCTCATACTTTATAACGTCATCCCATATAACGTAATACGTTATAACGTCTTCCCATATAACGTAATACGTTATAACGTCATCCCATATAACGTAATACGGTATAACGTCATACCATATAACCTATTTACGTTATAACGTCATACCATATAACGTATTACGTTATACCGACATACCATATAAAATATTATGTTATAACGTCACAGCATATAACGTAATACGTTATAATTTTATACCATATAACCTATTACGCTATAACGTCTTCCCATATAACGTAATACGTTATAACGTCATCCCATATAACGTAATACGGTATAATGTCGTCCCATATAACGTATTACGTTATAACGTCATCCCGTATTATGTAATACGTTATAACGTCATCCCATATAACGTAATACGTTATAACGTCATACCATATAACGCAATACGTTATAACGTCGTCCCGTATATCGTAATACGTTATAACGTCATCCCAAATAACGTAATACGTTATAACGTCATCCCATATAACGCAATACGTTATAACGTCGTCCCACATAACGTAATACGTTAGAGCGTCATACCATATAACGTAATGCGTTATAACGTCGACCCATATTACGTAATACGATTTAACGTCACACCATATGACGTATTACGTTATAACGTCATACCGTATAACCTATTACGTTATAACATCATCCCATATAACGCAATACGTTATAACGTCGTCCCACATAACCTAATGAGCTATAACGCCATCCCATATTACGTAATGCGTTATAACGTCATCCCATATAACGAAATACGTTATAACGTCATCCCATATAACGTAATACGTTACAACGTCGTCCCATATAACGTAATTCGGTATAACGTCATACCATATAACCCATTAAGTTATAACGTCATACCATATAACCTATTACGTTATAACGTCATACCATATAACGTTATACGTTACAACGTCATCCCATATAACGTAATAAGTTATAACGTCATGCCATATAACGTAATACGTTATAGCGTCATACCATATAACGTAATGCGTTATAACGTCATCCCATATAACGTAATGCGTTATAACGCCATCCCATATAACGCAATACGTTATAACCTCGTCCCACATAACCTAATGCGTTATAACGTCATCCCATACTACGTAATGCGTTATAACGTCATCCCATATAACGTAATACGGTATAACGTCATCCCATATAACGTAATGCGATATAACGTCTACACATATTACGTAACACGATATAACGTTACACCATATGACGTATTACGTTATAACGTCATACCGTATAACCTATTACGTTATAACGTCATACCATATAACGTAATTCGGTACAACGTCATACCACATAACCTATTTACGTTATAACGTCATACCATATAACGTATTACGTTATAACGGCATTCCATATAACGTAATACGTTATAACGTCATCCCATATAACGTAATGCGTTATAACGTCTACCCATATTACGTAATACGATATAACGTCACACCATATGACGTATTACGTTATAACGTCATACCGTATAACCTATTACGTTATAACGTCATACCATATAACGTAATACGTTACAACGTTATACCATATAACCTATTACGTTATAACGTCATCCCATAAAACGTAATACGTTATAACGTCATCCCATATAACGTAATACGTTATAACGTCATCCCATATAACGCAATACGTTATAACGTCCTTCCACATAACCTAATGCGTTATAACGCAATCCCATATTACGTAATGCGTTATAACGTCATCCCATATAACGTAATACGGTATAACGTCATACCATATAACCTATTTACGTTATGACGTAATACCATATAACGTATTACGTTATAACGTCATACCATATAACCTATTACGTTATAACGTCATACCATATAACGTAATACGTTATAACGTTATACCATATAACCTATTACGTTATAACGTCATCCCATATTACGTAATACGTTATAACGTCATCCCATATAACGTATACGTTATAACGTCATACCATATTACGTAATACGTTATAACGTCATCCCATATAACGGAATACGTTATAACGTCATCCTATATAACGTAATACGTTATAACGTCATCCCATATAACGTAATTCGGTATAACGTCATACTATATAACCTATTAAGTTATAACGTCATACCATAAAACCTATTACGTTATAACGTCATCCCATATAACGTAATACGTTATAACGTCATCCCATATAACGTAATACGCTATAACGTCATCCCATATAACGTAAATCGTTATAACGTCTTCCCATATAACGTAATACGTTATAACGTCATCCCATATAACGTAATACGGTATAACGTCATTCCGTATAACCTATTTACGTTGTACCGTCATACCATATAACGTATTACGTTATACCGTCATACCATATTAAAATATTATGTTATAACGTCACACCATATAACGTAATACGTTATAATTTTATACCATATATCCTATTACGTTATAACGTCAGCCCATATAACGTAATATGTTATAATGTCATCCCATATTACGTAATACGTTATAACGTCATCCCATATAACGTAATACGGTATAACGTCATACCATATAACAAATTACGTTATAACGTCATCCCATATAACATAATACGTTACAACGTCATCCCATATAACGTAATAAGTTATAACGTCATCCCATATAACGTAATACGGTATTTCGTCATACAATATAACCCATTTACGTTATAACGTCATACCATATAACGTATTACGTTATACCGTCATACCATATAAAATATTATGTTATAACGTCATCCGATATAACGTAATACGTTATAACGTCATCCCATATAACGTAATACGTTATAACGTCATACCATATAACCTATTTACGTTATGACGTCATACTATATAACGTATTACGTTATAACGTCATACCATATAACCTATTACGTTATAGCGTCATCCCATATAACGTAGTACGTTATAACGTCATCCCATATAACGCATACGTTATAACGTCGTCCGACATAACGTAATACGTTATAGCGTCATCCCATATTACGTAATGCGTTATAACGTCATCCCATATAACGTAATACGGTATAACGTCACACCATATAACGTAATTCGGTATAACGTCATACCATATAACCTAATACGTTATAACGTCATACCATATAACGTAATACGGTATAACGTCACACCATATAACGTAATTCGGTATAACGTCATACCATATAACCTAATACGTTATAACGTCATACCATATAACGTAATACGGTATAACGTCATACCATGTAACGTAATACGTTATAACGTTATACCATATAACCTATTACGTTATAACGTCATCCCATGTAACGTAATACGTTATAACGTCATCCCATATAACGTAATACGTTATAACGTCATCCCATATAACGCAATACGTTATAACGTCGTCCCACATAACCTAATGCGTTATAACGCCATCCCATATTACGCAATGCGTTGTAACGTCATCCCATATAACGTAATACGGTATAACGTCATACCATATAACCTATTTACGTTATGACGTCATACCATATAACGTATTACGTTATAACGTCATACCATATAACCTATTACGTTATAACGTCATCCCATATAACGTAATACGTTATAACGTCATCCCATATAACGCAATACGTCATAACGTCGTCCGACATAACGTAATACGATATAGCGTCATCCCATATTACGTAATGCGTTATAACGTCATCCCATATAACGTAATTCGGTATAACGTCATACCATATAACCTAATACGTTATAACGTCATACCATATAACGTAATACGGTATAACGTCACACCATATAACGTAATTCGGTATAACGTCATCCCATATAACGTAATACGTTATAACGTCATCCCATATAACGCAATACGTCATAACGTCATCCCATATAACGCAATACGTTATAACGTCGTCCGACATAACGTAATACGTTATAGCGTCATCCCATATTACGTAATGCGTTATAACGTCATCGCATATAACGTAATACGGTATAACGTCACACCATATAACGTTATTCGGTATAACGTCATACCATATAACCTAATACGTTATAACGTCATACCATATAACGTATTACGTTATAACGCCATGCCATATAACGTAATACGTTATAGCGACATACCATATAACCTATTACGTTATAACGTCATCCCATATTACGTAATACGTTATAACGTCATCCCATATAACGCAATACGTTATAACGTCGTCCCACATAACCTAATGAGTTATAACGCCACCCCATATTACGTAATGCGTTATAACGTCATCCCATATAACGAAATATGTTATAACGTCATCCCATATAACGTAATACGTTATAACGTCATCCCATATAACGCAATACGTTATAACGTCGTCCCACATAACGTAATACGTTATAACGTCATCCCATACTACGGAATGCGTTATAACGTCGTCCGACATAACGTAATACGTTATAGCGTCATCCCATATTACGTAATGCGTTATAACGTCATCCCATATAACGCAATACGTTATAACGTCGTCCCACATAACCTAATGAGCTATAACGCCATCCCATATTACGTAATGCGTTGTAACGTCATCCCATATAACGAAATACGTTATAACGTCATCCCGTATAACGTAATACGTTACAACGTCGTCCCATATAACGTAATTCGGTATAACGTCATACCATATAACCCATTAAGTTATAACGTCATACCATACAACCTATTACGTTATAACGTCATACCATATAACGTAATACGTTACAACGTCATCCCATATAACGTAATAAGTTATAACGTCATGCCATATAACGTAATACGTTATAGCGTCATACCATATAACGTAATGCGTTATAACGTCATCCCATATAACGTAATGCGTTATAACGCCATCCCATATAACGCAATACGTTATAACCTCGTCCCACATAACCTAATGCGTTATAACGTCATCCCATACTACGTAATGCCTTATAACGTCATCCCATATAACGTAATACGGTATAACGTCATCCCATATAACGTAATGCGATATAACGTCTACACATATTACGTAACACGATATAACGTCACACCATATGACGTATTACGTTATAACGTCATACCGTATAACCTATTACGTTATAACGTCATACCATATAACGTAATTCGGTACAACGTCATACCACATAACCTATTTACGTTATAACGTCATACCATATAACGTATTACGTTATAACGGCATTCCATATAACGTAATACGTTATAACGTCATCCCATATAACGTAATGCGTTATAACGTCTACCCATATTACGTAATACGATATAACGTCACACCATATGACGTATTACGTTATAACGTCATACCGTATAACCTATTACGTTATAACGTCATACCATATAACGTAATACGTTATAACGTTCTACCATATAACCTATTACGTTATAACGTCATCCCATAAAATGTAATACGTTATAACGTCATCCCATATAACGTAATACGTTATAACGTCATCCCATATAACGCAATACGTTATAACGTCGTTCCACATAACCTAATGCGTTATAACGCCATCCCATATTACGTAATGCGTTATAACGTCATCCCATATAACGTAATACGGTATAACGTCATACCATATAACCTATTTACGTTATGACGTAATACCATATAACCTATTACGTTATAACGTCATCCCATATAACGTAATACGTTATAACGTCATCTCATATAACGTAATACGCTATAACGTCATCCCATATAACGTAAATCGTTATAACGTCTTCCCATATAACGTAATACGTTATAACGTCATCCCATATAACGTAATACGGTATAACGTCATGCCGTATAACCTATTTACGTTATACCGTCATACCATATAACGTATTACGTTATACCGTCATACCATATAAAATATTATGTTATACCGTCACACCATATAACGTAATACGTTATAATTTTATACCATATATCCTATTACGTTATAACGTCAGCCCATATAACGTAATATGTTATAATGTCATCCCATATTACGTAATACGTTATAACGTCATCCCATATAACGTAATACGGTATAACGTCATACCATATAACAAATTACGTTATAACGTCATACCATATAACGTATTACGTTATACCGACATACCATATAAAATATTATGTTATAACGTCACAGCATATAACGTAATACGTTATAATTTTATACCATATAACCTATTACGCTATAACGTCTTCCCATATAACGTAATACGTTATAACGTCATCCCATATAACGTAATACGGTATAATGTCGTCCCATATAACGTATTACGTTATAACGTCATCCCGTATTATGTAATACGTTATAACGTCATCCCATATAACGTAATACGTTATAACGTCATACCATATAACGCAATACGTTATAACGTCGTCCCGTATATCGTAATACGTTATAACGTCATCCCAAATAACGTAATACGTTATAACGTCATCCCATATAACGCAATACGTTATAACGTCGTCCCACATAACGTAATACGTTAGAGCGTCATACCATATAACGTAATGCGTTATAACGTCGACCCATATTACGTAATACGATTTAACGTCACACCATATGACGTATTACGTTATAACGTCATACCGTATAACCTATTACGTTATAACATCATACCATGTAACGTAATTCGGTACAACGTCATACCACATAACCTATTTACGTTATAACGTCATACCATATAACGTATTACGTTATAACGGTATTCCATATAACGTAATACTTTATAACGTCATCCCATATAACGTAATGCGTTATAACGTCGACCCATATTACGTAATACGATATAACGTCACACCATATGACGTATTACGTTATAACGTCATACCGTATAACCTACTACGTTATAACGTCATACCATATAACGTAATACGTTATAACGTTATACCATATAACCTATTACGTTATAACGTCATCCCATATAACGTAATACGTTATAACGTCATCCCATATAACGTAATACGTTATAACGTCATCCCATATAACGTAATACGGTATAACGTCATACCATATAACCTATTTACGTTATAACGTCATCCCATATAACGCAATACGTTATAACGTCGTCCCACATAACGTAATACGTTAGAGCGTCATACCATATAACGTAATGCGTTATAACGTCGACCCATATTACGTAATACGATATAACGTCACACCATATGACGTATTACGTTATAACGTCATACCGTATAACCTATTACGTTATAACGTCATACCATGTAACGTAATTCGGTACAACGTCATACCACATAACCTATTTACGTTATAACGTCATACCATATAACGTATTACGTTATAACGGTATTCCATATAACGTAATACTTTATAACGTCATCCCATATAACGTAATGCGTTATAACGTCGACCCATATTACGTAATACGATATAACGTCACACCATACGACGTATTACGTTATAACGTCATACCGTATAACCTATTACGTTATAACGTCATACCATATAACGTAATACGTTATAACGTTATACCATATAACCTATTACGTTATAACGTCATCCCATATAACATAATACGTTACAACGTCATCCCATATAACGTAATAAGTTATAACGTCATCCCATATAACGTAATACGGTATTTCGTCATACCATATAACCCATTTACGTTATAACGTCATACCATATAACGTAATACGGTATAACGTCATACCATATAACCTATTTACGTTATAACGTCATGCCATATAACGTAATACGTTATAGCGTCATACCATATAACCTCATACGTTATAACGTCATCCCATATAACGTAATACGTTATAACGTCTTCCCATATAACGTAATACGTTATAACGTCATCCCATATAACGTAATACGGTATAACGTCATACCATATAACCTATTTACGTTATAACGTCATACCATATAACGTATTACGTTATACCGTCATACCATATAAAATATTATGTTATAACGTCACAGCATATAACGTAATACGTTATAATTTTATACCATATAACCTATTACGCTATAACGTCTTCCCATATAACGTAATACGTTATAACGTCATCCCATATAACGTAATACGGTATAATGTCGTCCCATATAACGTATTACGTTATAACGTCATCCCGTATTACGTAATACGTTATAACGTCATCCCATATAACGTAATACGTTATAACGTCATACCATATAACGCAATACTTTATAACGTCGTCCCGTATATCGTAATACGTTATAACGTCATCCCAAATAACGTAATACGTTATAACGTCATCCCATATAACGCAATACGTTATAACGTCGTCCCACATAACGTAATACGTTAGAGCGTCATACCATATAACGTAATGCGTTATAACGTCGACCCATATTACGTAATACGATATAACGTCACACCATATGACGTATTACGTTATAACGTCATACCGTATAACCAATTACGTTATAACGTCATACCATGTAACGTAATTCGGTACAACGTCATACCACATAACCTATTTACGTTATAACGTCATACCATATAACGTATTACGTTATAACGGTATTCCATATAACGTAATACTTTATAACGTCATCCCATATAACGTAATGCGTTATAACGTCGACCCATATTACGTAATACGTTATAACGTCACACCATATGACGTATTACGTTATAACGTCATACCGTATAACCTATTACGTTATAACGTCATACCATATAACGTAATACGTTATAACGTTATACCATATAACCTATTACGTTATAACGTCATCCCATATAACGCAATACGTTATAACGTCATCCCATATAACGTAATACGTTATAACGTCATCCCATATAACGTAATACGGTATAACGTCATACCATATAACCTATTTACGTTATAACGTCATACCATATAACGTATTACGTTATACCGTCATACCATATAAAATATTATGTTATAACGTCATCCGATATAACGTAATGCGTTATAACGTCTACCCATATTACGTACTACGATATAACGTCACACCATATGACGTATTACGTTATAACGTCATCCCATATAACGCAATACGTTATAATGTCGTTCCACATAACCTAATGCGTTATAACGCCATCCCATATTACGTAATGCGTTATAACGTCGACCCATATTACGTAATACGATATAACGTCACACCATATGACGTATTACGTTATAACGTCATACCGTATAACCTATTACGTTATAACGTCATACCATATAACGTGATACGTTATAACGTTATACCATATAACCTATTACGTTATAACGTCATCCCATATAACGTAATACGTTATAACGTCTTCCCATATAACGTAATACGTTATAACGTCATCCCATATAACGTAATACGGTATAACGTCATACCATATAACCTATTTACGTTATAACGTCATACCATATAACGTATTACGTTATACCGTCATACCATATAAAATATTATGTTATAACGTCACAGCATATAACGTAATACGTTATAATTTTATACCATATAACCTATTACGCTATAACGTCTTCCCATATAACGTAATACGTTATAACGTCATCCCATATAACGTAATACGGTATAATGTCGTCCCATATAACGTATTACGTTATAACGTCATCCTGTATTATGTAATACGTTATAACGTCATCCCATATAACGTAATACGTTATAACGTCATACCATATAACGCAATACGTTATAACGTCGTCCCGTATATCGTAATACGTTATAACGTCATCCCAAATAACGTAATACGTTATAACGTCATCCCATATAACGCAATACGTTATAACGTCGTCCCACATAACGTAATACGTTAGAGCGTCATACCATATAACGTAATGCGTTATAACGTCGACCCATATTACGTAATACGATTTAACGTCACACCATATGACGTATTACGTTATAACGTCATACCGTATAACCTATTACGTTATAACGTCATACCATGTAACGTAATTCGGTACAACGTCATACCACATAACCTATTTACGTTATAACGTCATACCATATAACGTATTACGTTATAACGGTATTCCATATAACGTAATACTTTATAACGTCATCCCATATAACATAATGCGTTATAACGTCGACCCATATTACGTAATACGATATAACGTCACACCATATGACGTATTACGTTATAACGTCATACCGTATAACCTATTACGTTATAACGTCATACCATATAACGTAATACGTTATAACGTTATACCATATAACCTATTACGTTATAACGTCATCCCATATAACGTAATACGTTATAACGTCATCCCATATAACGTAATACGTTATAACGTCATCCCATATAACGTAATACGGTATAACGTCATACCATATAACCTATTTACGTTATAACGTCATCCCATATAACGCAATACGTTATAACGTCGTCCCACATAACGTAATACGTTAGAGCGTCATACCATATAACGTAATGCGTTATAACGTCGACCCATATTACGTAATACGATATAACGTCACACCATATGACGTATTACGTTATAACGTCATACCGTATAACCTATTACGTTATAACGTCATACCATGTAACGTAATTCGGTACAACGTCATACCACATAACCTATTTACGTTATAACGTCATACCATATAACGTATTACGTTATAACGGTATTCCATATAACGTAATAAGTTATAACGTCATCCCATATAACGTAATACGGTATTTCGTCATACCATATAACCCATTTACGTTATAACGTCATACCATATAACGTAATACGGTATAACGTCATACCATATAACCTATTTACGTTATAACGTCATGCCATATAACGTAATACGTTATAGCGTCATACCATACAACCTCATACGTTATAACGTCATCCCATATAACGTAATACGTTATAACGTCTTCCCATATAACGTAATACGTTATAACGCCATCCCATATAACGTAATACGGTATAACGTCATACCATATAACCTATTTACGTTATAACGTCATACCATATAACGTATTACGTTATACCGTCATACCATATAAAATATTATGTTATAACGTCACAGCATATAACGTAATACGTTATAATTTTATACCATATAATCTATTACGCTATAACGTCTTCCCATATAACGTAATACGTTATAAAGTCATCCCATATAACGTAATACGGTATAATGTCGTCCCATATAACGTATTACGTTATAACGTCATCCCGTATTACGTAATACGTTATAACGTCATCCCATATAACGTAATACATTATAACGTCATACCATATAACGCAATACTTTATAACGTCGCCCCGTATATCGTAATACGTTATAACGTCATCCCAAAAAACGTAATACGTTATAACGTCATCCCATATAACGCAATACGTTATAACGTCGTCCCACATAACGTAATACGTTAGAGCGTCATACCATATAACGTAATGCGTTATAACGTCGACCCATATTACGTAATACGATATAACGTCACACCATATGACGTATTACGTTATAACGTCATACCGTATAACCTATTACGTTATAACGTCATACCATGTAACGTAATTCGGTACAACGTCATACCACATAACCTATTTACGTTATAACGTCATACCATATAACGTATTACGTTATAACGGTATTCCATATAACGTAATACTTTATAACGTCATCCCATATAACGTAATGCGTTATAACGTCGACCCATATTACGTAATACGATATAACGTCACACCATATGACGTATTGCGTTATAACGTCATACCGTATAACCTATTACGTTATAACGTCATACCATATAACGTAATACGTTATAACGTTATACCATATAACCTATTACGTTATAACGTCATCCCATATAACGTAATACGTTATAACGTCATCCCATATAACGTAATACGTTATAACGTCATCCCATATAACGTAATACGGTATAACGTCATACCATATAACCTATTTACGTTATAACGTCATACCATATAACGTATTACGTTATACCGTCATACCATATAAAATATTATGTTATAACGTCATCCGATATAACGTAATACGTTATAACGTCATCCCATATAACGTAATACGTTATAACGTCATACCATATAACCTATTTACGTTATGACGTCATACCATATAACGTATTACGTTATAACGTCATACCATATAACCTATTACGTTATAGCGTCATCCCATATAACGTAGTACGTTATAACGTCATCCCATATAACGCATACGTTATAACGTCGTCCGACATAACGCAATACGTTATAGCGTCATCCCATATTACGTAATGCGTTATAACGTCATCCCATATAACGTAATACGGTATAACGTCACACCATATAACGTAATTCGGTATAACGTCATACCATATAACCTAATACGTTATAACGTCATACCATATAACGTAATACGGTATAACGTCACACCATATAACGTAATTCGGTATAACGTCATACCATATAACCTAATACGTTATAACGTCATACCATATAACGTAATACGGTATAACGTCACACCATATAACGTAATTCGGTATAACGTCATCCCATATAACGTAATACGTTATAACGGTATTCCATATAACGTAATACGTTATAACGTTATACCATATAACCTATTACGTTATAACGTCATACCATATAACTTATTACGTTATAACGCCATGCCATATAACGTAATACGTTATAGCGACATACCATATAACCTAATACGTTATAACGTCATACCATATAACGTAATACGGTATAACGTCACACCATATAACGTAATACGGTATAACGTCACACCATATAACGTAATTCGGTATAACGTCATACCATATAACCTAATACGGTATAACGTCACACCATATAACGTAATTCGGTATAACGTCATACCATATAACCTAATACGTTATAACGTCGTCCCACATAACGTAATACGTTATAGCGTCATACCATATAACGTAATGCGTTATAACGTCGACCCATATTACGTAATACGATATAACGTCACACCATATGACGTATTACGTTATAACGTCATACCGTATAACCTATTACGTTATAACGTCATACCATGTAATGTAATACGTTATAACGTTATACCATATAACCTATTACGTTATAACGTCATCCCATGTAACGTAATACGTTATAACGTCATCCCATATAACGTAATACGTTATAACGTCATCCCACATAACGCAATACGTTATAACGTCGTCCCACATAACCTAATGCGTTATAACGCCATCCCATACTACGCAATGCGTTATAACGTCATCCCATATAACGTAATACGGTATAACGTCATACCATATAACCTATTTACGTTATGACGTCATACCATATAACGTATTACGTTATAACGTCATACCATATAACCTATTACGTTATAACGTCATCCCATATAACGTAATACGTTATAACGTCATCCCATATAACGCAATACGTTATAACGTCGTTCGACATAACGTAATACGATATAGCGTCATCCCATATTACGTAATGCGTTATAACGTCATCCCATATAACGTAATACGGTATAACGTCACACCATATAACGTAATTCGGTATAACGTCATACCATATAACCTAATACGTTATAACGTCATACCATATAACGTAATACGGTATAACGTCACACCATATAACGTAACTCGGTATAACGTCATACCATATAACCTAATACGTTATAACGTCATACCATATAACGTAATACGGTATAACGTCACACCATATAACGTAATTCGGTATTACGTCATCCCATATAACGTAATACGTTATAACGTCATCCCATATAACGCAATACGTCATAACGTCATCCCATATAACGCAATACGTTATAACGTCGTCCGACATAACGTAATACGTTATAGCGTCATCCCATATTACGTAATGCGTTATAACGTCATCGCATATAACGTAATACGGTATAACGTCACACCATATAACGTTATTCGGTATAACGTCATACCATATAACCTAATACGTTATAACGTCATACCATATAACGTATTACGTTATAACGCCATGCCATATAACGTAATACGTTATAGCGACATACCATATAACCTATTACGCTATAACGTCATCCCATATTACGTAATACGTTATAGCGTCATCCCATATAACGCAATACGTTATAACGTCGTCCCACATAACCTAATGCGTTATAACGCCATCCCATACTACGCAATGCGTTATAACGTCATCCCATATAACGTAATACGGTATAACGTCATACCATATAACCTATTTACGTTATGACGTCATACCATATAACGTATTACGTTATAACGTCATACCATATAACCTATTACGTTATAACGTCATCCCATATAACGTAATACGTTATAACGTCATCCCATATAACGCAATACGTTATAACGTCGTCCGACATAACGTAATACGATATAGCGTCATCCCATATTACGTAATGCGTTATAACGTCATCCCATATAACGTAATACGGTATAACGTCACACCATATAACGTAATTCGGTATAACGTCATACCATATAACCTAATACGTTATAACGTCATACCATATAACGTAATACGGTATAACGTCACACCATATAACGTAACTCGGTATAACGTCATACCATATAACCTAATACGTTATAACGTCATACCATATAACGTATTACGTTATAACGCCATGCCATATAACGTAATACGTTATAGCGACATACCATATAACCTATTACGTTATAACGTCATCCCATATTACGTAATACGTTATAACGTCATCCCATATAACGCAATACGTTATAACGTCGTCCCACATAACCTAATGAGTTATAACGCCACCCCATATAACGCAATACGTTATAACGTCGTCCCACATAACGTAATACGTTATAACGTCATCCCATACTACGGAATGCGTTATAACGTCGTCCGACATAACGTAATACGTTATAGCGTCATCCCATATTACGTAATACGTTATAACGTCATCCCATATAACGCAATACGTTATAACGTCGTCCCACATAACCTAATGAGTTATAACGCCACCCCATATAACGCAATACGTTATAACGTCGACCCACATAACGTAATACGTTATAACGTCATCCCATACTACGGAATGCGTTATAACGTCGTCCGACATAACGTAATACGTTATAGCGTCATCCCATATTACGTAATGCGTTATAACGTCATCCCATATAACGCAATACGTTATAACGTCGTCCCACATAACCTAATGAGCTATAACGCCATCCCATATTACGTAATGCGTTATAACGTCATCCCATATAACGAAATACGTTATAACGTCATCCCGTATAACGTAATACGTTACAACGTCGTCCCATATAACGTAATTCGGTATAACGTCATACCATATAACCCATTAAGTTATAACGTCATACCATACAACCTATTACGTTATAACGTCATACCATATAACGTAATACGTTACAACGTCATGCCATATAACGTAATAAGTTATAACGTCATGCCATATAACGTAATACGTTATAGCGTCATACCATATAACGTAATGCGTTATAACGTCATCCCATATAACGTAATGCGTTATAACGCCATCCCATATAACGCAATACGTTATAACCTCGTCCCACATAACCTAATGCGTTATAACGTCATCCCATACTACGTAATGCCTTATAACGTCATCCCATATAACGTAATACGGTATAACGTCATCCCATATAACGTAATGCGATATAACGTCTACACATATTACGTAACACGATATAACGTCACACCATATGACGTATTACGTTATAACGTCATACCGTATAACCTATTACGTTATAACGTCATACCATATAACGTAATTCGGTACAACGTCATACCACATAACCTATTTACGTTATAACGTCATTCCATATAACGTATTACGTTATAACGGCATTCCATATAACGTAATACGTTATAACGTCATCCCATATAACGTAATGCGTTATAACGTCTACCCATATTACGTAATACGATATAACGTCACACCATATGACGTATTACGTTATAACGTCATACCGTATAACCTATTACGTTATAACGTCATACCATATAACGTAATACGTTATAACGTCATCCCATATAACGTAATACGGTATAACGTCATACCATATAACCTATTTACGTTATAACGTCATACCATATAACGTATTACGTTATACCGTCATACCATATAAAATATTATGTTATAACGTCACAGCATATAACGTAATACGTTATAATTTTATACCATATAACCTATTACGCTATAACGTCTTCCCTAATAACGTAATACGTTATAACGTCATCCCATATAACGTAATACGGTATAATGTCGTCCCATATAACGTATTACGTTATAACGTCATCCCGTATTACGTAATACGTTATAACGTCATCCCATATAACGTAATAAGTTATAACGTCATACCATATAACGCAATACGTTATAACGTCGTCCCGTATATCGTAATACGTTATAACGTCATCCCAAATAACGTAATACGTTATAACGTCATCCCATATAACGCAATACGTTATAACGTCGTCCCACATAACGTAATACGTTAGAGCGTCATACCATATAACGTAATGCGTTATAACGTCGACCCATATTACGTAATACGATATAACGTCACACCATATGACGTATTACGTTATAACGTCATACCGTATAACCTATTACGTTATAACGTCATACCATGTAACGTAATTCGGTACAACGTCATACCACATAACCTATTTACGTTATAACGTCATACCATATAACGTGTTACGTTATAACGGTATTCCATATAACGTAATACTTTATAACGTCATCCCATATAACGTAATGCGTTATAACGTCGACCCATATTACGTAATACGTTATAACGTCATCCCATATAACGCAATACGTTATAACGTCGTCCGACATAACGTAATACGATATAGCGTCATCCCATATTACGTAATGCGTTATAACGTCATCCCATATAACGTAATACGGTATAACGTCACACCATATAACGTAATTCGGTATAACGTCATACCATATAACCTAATACGTTATAACGTCATACCATATAACGTAATACGGTATAACGTCACACCATATAACGTAACTCGGTATAACGTCATACCATATAACCTAATACGTTATAACGTCATACCATATAACGTAATACGGTATAACGTCACACCATATAACGTAATTCGGTATAACGTCATCCCATATAACGTAATACGTTATAACGTCATCCCATATAACGCAATACGTCATAACGTCATCCCATATAACGCAATACGTTATAACGTCGTCCGACATAACGTAATACGTTATAGCGTCATCCCATATTACGTAATGCGTTATAACGTCATCGCATATAACGTAATACGGTATAACGTCACACCATATAACGTTATTCGGTATAACGTCATACCATATAACCTAATACGTTATAACGTCATACCATATAACGTATTACGTTATAACGCCATGCCATATAACGTAATACGTTATAGCGACATACCATATAACCTATTACGCTATAACGTCATCCCATATTACGTAATACGTTATAACGTCATCCCATATAACGCAATACGTTATAACGTCGTCCCACATAACCTAATGCGTTATAACGCCATCCCATACTACGCAATGCGTTATAACGTCATCCCATATAACGTAATACGGTATAACGTCATACCATATAACCTATTTACGTTATGACGTCATACCATATAACGTATTACGTTATAACGTCATACCATATAACCTATTACGTTATAACGTCATCCCATATAACGTAATACGTTATAACGTCATCCCATATAACGCAATACGTTATAACGTCGTCCGACATAACGTAATACGATATAGCGTCATCCCATATTACGTAATGCGTTATAACGTCATCCCATATAACGTAATACGGTATAACGTCACACCATATAACGTAATTCGGTATAACGTCATACCATATAACCTAATACGTTATAACGTCATACCATATAACGTAATACGGTATAACGTCACACCATATAACGTAACTCGGTATAACGTCATACCATATAACCTAATACGTTATAACGTCATACCATATAACGTATTACGTTATAACGCCATGCCATATAACGTAATACGTTATAGCGACATACCATATAACCTATTACGTTATAACGTCATCCCATATTACGTAATACGTTATAACGTCATCCCATATAACGCAATACGTTATAACGTCGTCACACATAACCTAATGAGTTATAACGCCACCCCATATAACGCAATACGTTATAACGTCGTCCCACATAACGTAATACGTTATAACGTCATCCCATACTACGGAATGCGTTATAACGTCGTCCGACATAACGTAATACGTTATAGCGTCATCCCATATTACGTAATACGTTATAACGTCATCCCATATAACGCAATACGTTATAACGTCGTCCCACATAACCTAATGAGTTATAACGCCACCCCATATAACGCAATACGTTATAACGTCGTCCCACATAACGTAATACGTTATAACGTCATCCCATACTACGGAATGCGTTATAACGTCGTCCGACATAACGTAATACGTTATAGCGTCATCCCATATTACGTAATGCGTTATAACGTCATCCCATATAACGCAATACGTTATAACGTCGTCCCACATAACCTAATGAGCTATAACGCCATCCCATATTACGTAATGCGTTATAACGTCATCCCATATAACGAAATACGTTATAACGTCATCCCGTATAACGTAATACGTTACAACGTCGTCCCATATAACGTAATTCGGTATAACGTCATACCATATAACCCATTAAGTTATAACGTCATACCATACAACCTATTACGTTATAACGTCATACCATATAACGTAATACGTTACAACGTCATGCCATATAACGTAATAAGTTATAACGTCATGCCATATAACGTAATACGTTATAGCGTCATACCATATAACGTAATGCGTTATAACGTCATCCCATATAACGTAATGCGTTATAACGCCATCCCATATAACGCAATACGTTATAACCTCGTCCCACATAACCTAATGCGTTATAACGTCATCCCATACTACGTAATGCCTTATAACGTCATCCCATATAACGTAATACGGTATAACGTCATCCCATATAACGTAATGCGATATAACGTCTACACATATTACGTAACACGATATAACGTCACACCATATGACGTATTACGTTATAACGTCATACCGTATAACCTATTACGTTATAACGTCATACCATGTAACGTAATTCGGTACAACGTCATACCACATAACCTATTTACGTTATAACGTCATACCATATAACGTGTTACGTTATAACGGTATTCCATATAACGTAATACTTTATAACGTCATCCCATATAACGTAATGCGTTATAACGTCGACCCATATTACGTAATACGTTATAACGTCATCCCATATAACGCAATACGTTATAACGTCGTCCGACATAACGTAATACGATATAGCGTCATCCCATATTACGTAATGCGTTATAACGTCATCCCATATAACGTAATACGGTATAACGTCACACCATATAACGTAATTCGGTATAACGTCATACCATATAACCTAATACGTTATAACGTCATACCATATAACGTAATACGGTATAACGTCACACCATATAACGTAACTCGGTATAACGTCATACCATATAACCTAATACGTTATAACGTCATACCATATAACGTAATACGGTATAACGTCACACCATATAACGTAATTCGGTATAACGTCATCCCATATAACGTAATACGTTATAACGTCATCCCATATAACGCAATACGTCATAACGTCATCCCATATAACGCAATACGTTATAACGTCGTCCGACATAACGTAATACGTTATAGCGTCATCCCATATTACGTAATGCGTTATAACGTCATCGCATATAACGTAATACGGTATAACGTCACACCATATAACGTTATTCGGTATAACGTCATACCATATAACCTAATACGTTATAACGTCATACCATATAACGTATTACGTTATAACGCCATGCCATATAACGTAATACGTTATAGCGACATACCATATAACCTATTACGCTATAACGTCATCCCATATTACGTAATACGTTATAACGTCATCCCATATAACGCAATACGTTATAACGTCGTCCCACATAACCTAATGCGTTATAACGCCATCCCATACTACGCAATGCGTTATAACGTCATCCCATATAACGTAATACGGTATAACGTCATACCATATAACCTATTTACGTTATGACGTCATACCATATAACGTATTACGTTATAACGTCATACCATATAACCTATTACGTTATAACGTCATCCCATATAACGTAATACGTTATAACGTCATCCCATATAACGCAATACGTTATAACGTCGTCCGACATAACGTAATACGATATAGCGTCATCCCATATTACGTAATGCGTTATAACGTCATCCCATATAACGTAATACGGTATAACGTCACACCATATAACGTAATTCGGTATAACGTCATACCATATAACCTAATACGTTATAACGTCATACCATATAACGTAATACGGTATAACGTCACACCATATAACGTAACTCGGTATAACGTCATACCATATAACCTAATACGTTATAACGTCATACCATATAACGTATTACGTTATAACGCCATGCCATATAACGTAATACGTTATAGCGACATACCATATAACCTATTACGTTATAACGTCATCCCATATTACGTAATACGTTATAACGTCATCCCATATAACGCAATACGTTATAACGTCGTCACACATAACCTAATGAGTTATAACGCCACCCCATATAACGCAATACGTTATAACGTCGTCCCACATAACGTAATACGTTATAACGTCATCCCATACTACGGAATGCGTTATAACGTCGTCCGACATAACGTAATACGTTATAGCGTCATCCCATATTACGTAATACGTTATAACGTCATCCCATATAACGCAATACGTTATAACGTCGTCCCACATAACCTAATGAGTTATAACGCCACCCCATATAACGCAATACGTTATAACGTCGTCCCACATAACGTAATACGTTATAACGTCATCCCATACTACGGAATGCGTTATAACGTCGTCCGACATAACGTAATACGTTATAGCGTCATCCCATATTACGTAATGCGTTATAACGTCATCCCATATAACGCAATACGTTATAACGTCGTCCCACATAACCTAATGAGCTATAACGCCATCCCATATTACGTAATGCGTTATAACGTCATCCCATATAACGAAATACGTTATAACGTCATCCCGTATAACGTAATACGTTACAACGTCGTCCCATATAACGTAATTCGGTATAACGTCATACCATATAACCCATTAAGTTATAACGTCATACCATACAACCTATTACGCTATAACGTCTTCCCATATAACGTAATACGTTATAACGTCATCCCATATAACGTAATACGGTATAATGTCGTCCCATATAACGTATTACGTTATAACGTCATCCTGTATTATGTAATACGTTATAACGTCATCCCATATAACGTAATACGTTATAACGTCATACCATATAACGCAATACGTTATAACGTCGTCCCGTATATCGTAATACGTTATAACGTCATCCCAAATAACGTAATACGTTATAACGTCATCCCATATAACGCAATACGTTATAACGTCGTCCCACATAACGTAATACGTTAGAGCGTCATACCATATAACGTAATGCGTTATAACGTCGACCCATATTACGTAATACGATTTAACGTCACACCATATGACGTATTACGTTATAACGTCATACCGTATAACCTATTACGTTATAACGTCATACCATGTAACGTAATTCGGTACAACGTCATACCACATAACCTATTTACGTTATAACGTCATACCATATAACGTATTACGTTATAACGGTATTCCATATAACGTAATACTTTATAACGTCATCCCATATAACATAATGCGTTATAACGTCGACCCATATTACGTAATACGATATAACGTCACACCATATGACGTATTACGTTATAACGTCATACCGTATAACCTATTACGTTATAACGTCATACCATATAACGTAATACGTTATAACGTTATACCATATAACCTATTACGTTATAACGTCATCCCATATAACGTAATACGTTATAACGTCATCCCATATAACGTAATACGTTATAACGTCATCCCATATAACGTAATACGGTATAACGTCATACCATATAACCTATTTACGTTATAACGTCATCCCATATAACGCAATACGTTATAACGTCGTCCCACATAACGTAATACGTTAGAGCGTCATACCATATAACGTAATGCGTTATAACGTCGACCCATATTACGTAATACGATATAACGTCACACCATATGACGTATTACGTTATAACGTCATACCGTATAACCTATTACGTTATAACGTCATACCATGTAACGTAATTCGGTACAACGTCATACCACATAACCTATTTACGTTATAACGTCATACCATATAACGTATTACGTTATAACGGTATTCCATATAACGTAATAAGTTATAACGTCATCCCATATAACGTAATACGGTATTTCGTCATACCATATAACCCATTTACGTTATAACGTCATACCATATAACGTAATACGGTATAACGTCATACCATATAACCTATTTACGTTATAACGTCATGCCATATAACGTAATACGTTATAGCGTCATACCATACAACCTCATACGTTATAACGTCATCCCATATAACGTAATACGTTATAACGTCTTCCCATATAACGTAATACGTTATAACGCCATCCCATATAACGTAATACGGTATAACGTCATACCATATAACCTATTTACGTTATAACGTCATACCATATAACGTATTACGTTATACCGTCATACCATATAAAATATTATGTTATAACGTCACAGCATATAACGTAATACGTTATAATTTTATACCATATAATCTATTACGCTATAACGTCTTCCCATATAACGTAATACGTTATAAAGTCATCCCATATAACGTAATACGGTATAATGTCGTCCCATATAACGTATTACGTTATAACGTCATCCCGTATTACGTAATACGTTATAACGTCATCCCATATAACGTAATACATTATAACGTCATACCATATAACGCAATACTTTATAACGTCGCCCCGTATATCGTAATACGTTATAACGTCATCCCAAAAAACGTAATACGTTATAACGTCATCCCATATAACGCAATACGTTATAACGTCGTCCCACATAACGTAATACGTTAGAGCGTCATACCATATAACGTAATGCGTTATAACGTCGACCCATATTACGTAATACGATATAACGTCACACCATATGACGTATTACGTTATAACGTCATACCGTATAACCTATTACGTTATAACGTCATACCATGTAACGTAATTCGGTACAACGTCATACCACATAACCTATTTACGTTATAACGTCATACCATATAACGTATTACGTTATAACGGTATTCCATATAACGTAATACTTTATAACGTCATCCCATATAACGTAATGCGTTATAACGTCGACCCATATTACGTAATACGATATAACGTCACACCATATGACGTATTGCGTTATAACGTCATACCGTATAACCTATTACGTTATAACGTCATACCATATAACGTAATACGTTATAACGTTATACCATATAACCTATTACGTTATAACGTCATCCCATATAACGTAATACGTTATAACGTCATCCCATATAACGTAATACGTTATAACGTCATCCCATATAACGTAATACGGTATAACGTCATACCATATAACCTATTTACGTTATAACGTCATACCATATAACGTATTACGTTATACCGTCATACCATATAAAATATTATGTTATAACGTCATCCGATATAACGTAATACGTTATAACGTCATCCCATATAACGTAATACGTTATAACGTCATACCATATAACCTATTTACGTTATGACGTCATACCATATAACGTATTACGTTATAACGTCATACCATATAACCTATTACGTTATAGCGTCATCCCATATAACGTAGTACGTTATAACGTCATCCCATATAACGCATACGTTATAACGTCGTCCGACATAACGCAATACGTTATAGCGTCATCCCATATTACGTAATGCGTTATAACGTCATCCCATATAACGTAATACGGTATAACGTCACACCATATAACGTAATTCGGTATAACGTCATACCATATAACCTAATACGTTATAACGTCATACCATATAACGTAATACGGTATAACGTCACACCATATAACGTAATTCGGTATAACGTCATACCATATAACCTAATACGTTATAACGTCATACCATATAACGTAATACGGTATAACGTCACACCATATAACGTAATTCGGTATAACGTCATCCCATATAACGTAATACGTTATAACGGTATTCCATATAACGTAATACGTTATAACGTTATACCATATAACCTATTACGTTATAACGTCATACCATATAACTTATTACGTTATAACGCCATGCCATATAACGTAATACGTTATAGCGACATACCATATAACCTAATACGTTATAACGTCATACCATATAACGTAATACGGTATAACGTCACACCATATAACGTAATACGGTATAACGTCACACCATATAACGTAATTCGGTATAACGTCATACCATATAACCTAATACGGTATAACGTCACACCATATAACGTAATTCGGTATAACGTCATACCATATAACCTAATACGTTATAACGTCGTCCCACATAACGTAATACGTTATAGCGTCATACCATATAACGTAATGCGTTATAACGTCGACCCATATTACGTAATACGATATAACGTCACACCATATGACGTATTACGTTATAACGTCATACCGTATAACCTATTACGTTATAACGTCATACCATGTAATGTAATACGTTATAACGTTATACCATATAACCTATTACGTTATAACGTCATCCCATGTAACGTAATACGTTATAACGTCATCCCATATAACGTAATACGTTATAACGTCATCCCACATAACGCAATACGTTATAACGTCGTCCCACATAACCTAATGCGTTATAACGCCATCCCATACTACGCAATGCGTTATAACGTCATCCCATATAACGTAATACGGTATAACGTCATACCATATAACCTATTTACGTTATGACGTCATACCATATAACGTATTACGTTATAACGTCATACCATATAACCTATTACGTTATAACGTCATCCCATATAACGTAATACGTTATAACGTCATCCCATATAACGCAATACGTTATAACGTCGTTCGACATAACGTAATACGATATAGCGTCATCCCATATTACGTAATGCGTTATAACGTCATCCCATATAACGTAATACGGTATAACGTCACACCATATAACGTAATTCGGTATAACGTCATACCATATAACCTAATACGTTATAACGTCATACCATATAACGTAATACGGTATAACGTCACACCATATAACGTAACTCGGTATAACGTCATACCATATAACCTAATACGTTATAACGTCATACCATATAACGTAATACGGTATAACGTCACACCATATAACGTAATTCGGTATTACGTCATCCCATATAACGTAATACGTTATAACGTCATCCCATATAACGCAATACGTCATAACGTCATCCCATATAACGCAATACGTTATAACGTCGTCCGACATAACGTAATACGTTATAGCGTCATCCCATATTACGTAATGCGTTATAACGTCATCGCATATAACGTAATACGGTATAACGTCACACCATATAACGTTATTCGGTATAACGTCATACCATATAACCTAATACGTTATAACGTCATACCATATAACGTATTACGTTATAACGCCATGCCATATAACGTAATACGTTATAGCGACATACCATATAACCTATTACGCTATAACGTCATCCCATATTACGTAATACGTTATAGCGTCATCCCATATAACGCAATACGTTATAACGTCGTCCCACATAACCTAATGCGTTATAACGCCATCCCATACTACGCAATGCGTTATAACGTCATCCCATATAACGTAATACGGTATAACGTCATACCATATAACCTATTTACGTTATGACGTCATACCATATAACGTATTACGTTATAACGTCATACCATATAACCTATTACGTTATAACGTCATCCCATATAACGTAATACGTTATAACGTCATCCCATATAACGCAATACGTTATAACGTCGTCCGACATAACGTAATACGATATAGCGTCATCCCATATTACGTAATGCGTTATAACGTCATCCCATATAACGTAATACGGTATAACGTCACACCATATAACGTAATTCGGTATAACGTCATACCATATAACCTAATACGTTATAACGTCATACCATATAACGTAATACGGTATAACGTCACACCATATAACGTAACTCGGTATAACGTCATACCATATAACCTAATACGTTATAACGTCATACCATATAACGTATTACGTTATAACGCCATGCCATATAACGTAATACGTTATAGCGACATACCATATAACCTATTACGTTATAACGTCATCCCATATTACGTAATACGTTATAACGTCATCCCATATAACGCAATACGTTATAACGTCGTCCCACATAACCTAATGAGTTATAACGCCACCCCATATAACGCAATACGTTATAACGTCGTCCCACATAACGTAATACGTTATAACGTCATCCCATACTACGGAATGCGTTATAACGTCGTCCGACATAACGTAATACGTTATAGCGTCATCCCATATTACGTAATACGTTATAACGTCATCCCATATAACGCAATACGTTATAACGTCGTCCCACATAACCTAATGAGTTATAACGCCACCCCATATAACGCAATACGTTATAACGTCGACCCACATAACGTAATACGTTATAACGTCATCCCATACTACGGAATGCGTTATAACGTCGTCCGACATAACGTAATACGTTATAGCGTCATCCCATATTACGTAATGCGTTATAACGTCATCCCATATAACGCAATACGTTATAACGTCGTCCCACATAACCTAATGAGCTATAACGCCATCCCATATTACGTAATGCGTTATAACGTCATCCCATATAACGAAATACGTTATAACGTCATCCCGTATAACGTAATACGTTACAACGTCGTCCCATATAACGTAATTCGGTATAACGTCATACCATATAACCCATTAAGTTATAACGTCATACCATACAACCTATTACGTTATAACGTCATACCATATAACGTAATACGTTACAACGTCATGCCATATAACGTAATAAGTTATAACGTCATGCCATATAACGTAATACGTTATAGCGTCATACCATATAACGTAATGCGTTATAACGTCATCCCATATAACGTAATGCGTTATAACGCCATCCCATATAACGCAATACGTTATAACCTCGTCCCACATAACCTAATGCGTTATAACGTCATCCCATACTACGTAATGCCTTATAACGTCATCCCATATAACGTAATACGGTATAACGTCATCCCATATAACGTAATGCGATATAACGTCTACACATATTACGTAACACGATATAACGTCACACCATATGACGTATTACGTTATAACGTCATACCGTATAACCTATTACGTTATAACGTCATACCATATAACGTAATTCGGTACAACGTCATACCACATAACCTATTTACGTTATAACGTCATTCCATATAACGTATTACGTTATAACGGCATTCCATATAACGTAATACGTTATAACGTCATCCCATATAACGTAATGCGTTATAACGTCTACCCATATTACGTAATACGATATAACGTCACACCATATGACGTATTACGTTATAACGTCATACCGTATAACCTATTACGTTATAACGTCATACCATATAACGTAATACGTTATAACGTCATCCCATATAACGTAATACGGTATAACGTCATACCATATAACCTATTTACGTTATAACGTCATACCATATAACGTATTACGTTATACCGTCATACCATATAAAATATTATGTTATAACGTCACAGCATATAACGTAATACGTTATAATTTTATACCATATAACCTATTACGCTATAACGTCTTCCCTAATAACGTAATACGTTATAACGTCATCCCATATAACGTAATACGGTATAATGTCGTCCCATATAACGTATTACGTTATAACGTCATCCCGTATTACGTAATACGTTATAACGTCATCCCATATAACGTAATAAGTTATAACGTCATACCATATAACGCAATACGTTATAACGTCGTCCCGTATATCGTAATACGTTATAACGTCATCCCAAATAACGTAATACGTTATAACGTCATCCCATATAACGCAATACGTTATAACGTCGTCCCACATAACGTAATACGTTAGAGCGTCATACCATATAACGTAATGCGTTATAACGTCGACCCATATTACGTAATACGATATAACGTCACACCATATGACGTATTACGTTATAACGTCATACCGTATAACCTATTACGTTATAACGTCATACCATGTAACGTAATTCGGTACAACGTCATACCACATAACCTATTTACGTTATAACGTCATACCATATAACGTGTTACGTTATAACGGTATTCCATATAACGTAATACTTTATAACGTCATCCCATATAACGTAATGCGTTATAACGTCGACCCATATTACGTAATACGTTATAACGTCATCCCATATAACGCAATACGTTATAACGTCGTCCGACATAACGTAATACGATATAGCGTCATCCCATATTACGTAATGCGTTATAACGTCATCCCATATAACGTAATACGGTATAACGTCACACCATATAACGTAATTCGGTATAACGTCATACCATATAACCTAATACGTTATAACGTCATACCATATAACGTAATACGGTATAACGTCACACCATATAACGTAACTCGGTATAACGTCATACCATATAACCTAATACGTTATAACGTCATACCATATAACGTAATACGGTATAACGTCACACCATATAACGTAATTCGGTATAACGTCATCCCATATAACGTAATACGTTATAACGTCATCCCATATAACGCAATACGTCATAACGTCATCCCATATAACGCAATACGTTATAACGTCGTCCGACATAACGTAATACGTTATAGCGTCATCCCATATTACGTAATGCGTTATAACGTCATCGCATATAACGTAATACGGTATAACGTCACACCATATAACGTTATTCGGTATAACGTCATACCATATAACCTAATACGTTATAACGTCATACCATATAACGTATTACGTTATAACGCCATGCCATATAACGTAATACGTTATAGCGACATACCATATAACCTATTACGCTATAACGTCATCCCATATTACGTAATACGTTATAACGTCATCCCATATAACGCAATACGTTATAACGTCGTCCCACATAACCTAATGCGTTATAACGCCATCCCATACTACGCAATGCGTTATAACGTCATCCCATATAACGTAATACGGTATAACGTCATACCATATAACCTATTTACGTTATGACGTCATACCATATAACGTATTACGTTATAACGTCATACCATATAACCTATTACGTTATAACGTCATCCCATATAACGTAATACGTTATAACGTCATCCCATATAACGCAATACGTTATAACGTCGTCCGACATAACGTAATACGATATAGCGTCATCCCATATTACGTAATGCGTTATAACGTCATCCCATATAACGTAATACGGTATAACGTCACACCATATAACGTAATTCGGTATAACGTCATACCATATAACCTAATACGTTATAACGTCATACCATATAACGTAATACGGTATAACGTCACACCATATAACGTAACTCGGTATAACGTCATACCATATAACCTAATACGTTATAACGTCATACCATATAACGTATTACGTTATAACGCCATGCCATATAACGTAATACGTTATAGCGACATACCATATAACCTATTACGTTATAACGTCATCCCATATTACGTAATACGTTATAACGTCATCCCATATAACGCAATACGTTATAACGTCGTCACACATAACCTAATGAGTTATAACGCCACCCCATATAACGCAATACGTTATAACGTCGTCCCACATAACGTAATACGTTATAACGTCATCCCATACTACGGAATGCGTTATAACGTCGTCCGACATAACGTAATACGTTATAGCGTCATCCCATATTACGTAATACGTTATAACGTCATCCCATATAACGCAATACGTTATAACGTCGTCCCACATAACCTAATGAGTTATAACGCCACCCCATATAACGCAATACGTTATAACGTCGTCCCACATAACGTAATACGTTATAACGTCATCCCATACTACGGAATGCGTTATAACGTCGTCCGACATAACGTAATACGTTATAGCGTCATCCCATATTACGTAATGCGTTATAACGTCATCCCATATAACGCAATACGTTATAACGTCGTCCCACATAACCTAATGAGCTATAACGCCATCCCATATTACGTAATGCGTTATAACGTCATCCCATATAACGAAATACGTTATAACGTCATCCCGTATAACGTAATACGTTACAACGTCGTCCCATATAACGTAATTCGGTATAACGTCATACCATATAACCCATTAAGTTATAACGTCATACCATACAACCTATTACGTTATAACGTCATACCATATAACGTAATACGTTACAACGTCATGCCATATAACGTAATAAGTTATAACGTCATGCCATATAACGTAATACGTTATAGCGTCATACCATATAACGTAATGCGTTATAACGTCATCCCATATAACGTAATGCGTTATAACGCCATCCCATATAACGCAATACGTTATAACCTCGTCCCACATAACCTAATGCGTTATAACGTCATCCCATACTACGTAATGCCTTATAACGTCATCCCATATAACGTAATACGGTATAACGTCATCCCATATAACGTAATGCGATATAACGTCTACACATATTACGTAACACGATATAACGTCACACCATATGACGTATTACGTTATAACGTCATACCGTATAACCTATTACGTTATAACGTCATACCATGTAACGTAATTCGGTACAACGTCATACCACATAACCTATTTACGTTATAACGTCATACCATATAACGTGTTACGTTATAACGGTATTCCATATAACGTAATACTTTATAACGTCATCCCATATAACGTAATGCGTTATAACGTCGACCCATATTACGTAATACGTTATAACGTCATCCCATATAACGCAATACGTTATAACGTCGTCCGACATAACGTAATACGATATAGCGTCATCCCATATTACGTAATGCGTTATAACGTCATCCCATATAACGTAATACGGTATAACGTCACACCATATAACGTAATTCGGTATAACGTCATACCATATAACCTAATACGTTATAACGTCATACCATATAACGTAATACGGTATAACGTCACACCATATAACGTAACTCGGTATAACGTCATACCATATAACCTAATACGTTATAACGTCATACCATATAACGTAATACGGTATAACGTCACACCATATAACGTAATTCGGTATAACGTCATCCCATATAACGTAATACGTTATAACGTCATCCCATATAACGCAATACGTCATAACGTCATCCCATATAACGCAATACGTTATAACGTCGTCCGACATAACGTAATACGTTATAGCGTCATCCCATATTACGTAATGCGTTATAACGTCATCGCATATAACGTAATACGGTATAACGTCACACCATATAACGTTATTCGGTATAACGTCATACCATATAACCTAATACGTTATAACGTCATACCATATAACGTATTACGTTATAACGCCATGCCATATAACGTAATACGTTATAGCGACATACCATATAACCTATTACGCTATAACGTCATCCCATATTACGTAATACGTTATAACGTCATCCCATATAACGCAATACGTTATAACGTCGTCCCACATAACCTAATGCGTTATAACGCCATCCCATACTACGCAATGCGTTATAACGTCATCCCATATAACGTAATACGGTATAACGTCATACCATATAACCTATTTACGTTATGACGTCATACCATATAACGTATTACGTTATAACGTCATACCATATAACCTATTACGTTATAACGTCATCCCATATAACGTAATACGTTATAACGTCATCCCATATAACGCAATACGTTATAACGTCGTCCGACATAACGTAATACGATATAGCGTCATCCCATATTACGTAATGCGTTATAACGTCATCCCATATAACGTAATACGGTATAACGTCACACCATATAACGTAATTCGGTATAACGTCATACCATATAACCTAATACGTTATAACGTCATACCATATAACGTAATACGGTATAACGTCACACCATATAACGTAACTCGGTATAACGTCATACCATATAACCTAATACGTTATAACGTCATACCATATAACGTATTACGTTATAACGCCATGCCATATAACGTAATACGTTATAGCGACATACCATATAACCTATTACGTTATAACGTCATCCCATATTACGTAATACGTTATAACGTCATCCCATATAACGCAATACGTTATAACGTCGTCACACATAACCTAATGAGTTATAACGCCACCCCATATAACGCAATACGTTATAACGTCGTCCCACATAACGTAATACGTTATAACGTCATCCCATACTACGGAATGCGTTATAACGTCGTCCGACATAACGTAATACGTTATAGCGTCATCCCATATTACGTAATACGTTATAACGTCATCCCATATAACGCAATACGTTATAACGTCGTCCCACATAACCTAATGAGTTATAACGCCACCCCATATAACGCAATACGTTATAACGTCGTCCCACATAACGTAATACGTTATAACGTCATCCCATACTACGGAATGCGTTATAACGTCGTCCGACATAACGTAATACGTTATAGCGTCATCCCATATTACGTAATGCGTTATAACGTCATCCCATATAACGCAATACGTTATAACGTCGTCCCACATAACCTAATGAGCTATAACGCCATCCCATATTACGTAATGCGTTATAACGTCATCCCATATAACGAAATACGTTATAACGTCATCCCGTATAACGTAATACGTTACAACGTCGTCCCATATAACGTAATTCGGTATAACGTCATACCATATAACCCATTAAGTTATAACGTCATACCATACAACCTATTACGTTATAACGTCATACCATATAACGTAATACGTTACAACGTCATGCCATATAACGTAATAAGTTATAACGTCATGCCATATAACGTAATACGTTATAGCGTCATACCATATAACGTGTTACGTTATAACGGTATTCCATATAACGTAATACTTTATAACGTCATCCCATATAACGTAATGCGTTATAACGTCGACCCATATTACGTAATACGTTATAACGTCATCCCATATAACGCAATACGTTATAACGTCGTCCGACATAACGTAATACGATATAGCGTCATCCCATATTACGTAATGCGTTATAAAGTCATCCCATATAACGTAATACGGTATAACGTCACACCATATAACGTAATTCGGTATAACGTCATACCATATAACCTAATACGTTATAACGTCATACCATATAACGTAATACGGTATAACGTCACACCATATAACGTAACTCGGTATAACGTCATACCATATAACCTAATACGTTATAACGTCATACCATATAACGTATTACGTTATAACGCCATGCCATATAACGTAATACGTTATAGCGACATACCATATAACCTATTACGTTATAACGTCATCCCATATTACGTAATACGTTATAACGTCATCCCATATAACGCAATACGTTATAACGTCGTCCCACATAACCTAATGAGTTATAACGCCACCCCATATAACGCAATACGTTATAACGTCGTCCCACATAACGTAATACGTTATAACGTCATCCCATACTACGGAATGCGTTATAACGTCGTCCGACATAACGTAATACGTTATAGCGTCATCCCATATTACGTAATACGTTATAACGTCATCCCATATAACGCAATACGTTATAACGTCGTCCCACATAACCTAATGAGTTATAACGCCACCCCATATAACGCAATACGTTATAACGTCGTCCCACATAACGTAATACGTTATAACGTCATCCCATACTACGGAATGCGTTATAACGTCGTCCGACATAACGTAATACGTTATAGCGTCATCCCATATTACGTAATGCGTTATAACGTCATCCCATATAACGCAATACGTTATAACGTCGTCCCACATAACCTAATGAGCTATAACGCCATCCCATATTACGTAATGCGTTATAACGTCATCCCATATAACGAAATACGTTATAACGTCATCCCGTATAACGTAATACGTTACAACGTCGTCCCATATAACGTAATTCGGTATAACGTCATACCATATAACCCATTAAGTTATAACGTCATACCATACAACCTATTACGTTATAACGTCATACCATATAACGTAATACGTTACAACGTCATGCCATATAACGTAATAAGTTATAACGTCATGCCATATAACGTAATACGTTATAGCGTCATACCATATAACGTAATGCGTTATAACGTCATCCCATATAACGTAATGCGTTATAACGCCATCCCATATAACGCAATACGTTATAACCTCGTCCCACATAACCTAATGCGTTATAACGTCATCCCATACTACGTAATGCCTTATAACGTCATCCCATATAACGTAATACGGTATAACGTCATCCCATATAACGTAATGCGATATAACGTCTACACATATTACGTAACACGATATAACGTCACACCATATGACGTATTACGTTATAACGTCATACCGTATAACCTATTACGTTATAACGTCATACCATATAACGTAATTCGGTACAACGTCATACCACATAACCTATTTACGTTATAACGTCATACCATATAACGTATTACGTTATAACGGCATTCCATATAACGTAATACGTTATAACGTCATCCCATATAACGTAATGCGTTATAACGTCTACCCATATTACGTAATACGATATAACGTCACACCATATGACGTATTACGTTATAACGTCATACCGTATAACCTATTACGTTATAACGTCATACCATATAACGTAATACGTTATAACGTCATCCCATATAACGTAATACGGTATAACGCCATACCATATAACCTATTTACGTCATAACGTCATACCATATAACGTATTACGTTATACCGTCATACCATATAAAATATTATGTTATAACGTCACAGCATATAACGTAATACGTTATAATTTTATACCATATAACCTATTACGCTATAACGTCTTCCCTAATAACGTAATACGTTATAACGTCATCCCATATAACGTAATACGGTATAATGTCGTCCCATATAACGTATTACGTTATAACGTCATCCCGTATTACGTAATACGTTATAACGTCATCCCATATAACGTAATAAGTTATAACGTCATACCATATAACGCAATACGTTATAACGTCGTCCCGTATATCGTAATACGTTATAACGTCATCCCAAATAACGTAATACGTTATAACGTCATCCCATATAACGCAATACGTTATAACGTCGTCCCACATAACGTAATACGTTAGAGCGTCATACCATATAACGTAATGCGTTATAACGTCGACCCATATTTCGTAATACGATATAACGTCACACCATATGACGTATTACGTTATAACGTCATACCGTATAACCTATTACGTTATAACGTCATACCATGTAACGTAATTCGGTACAACGTCATACCACATAACCTATTTACGTTATAACGTCATACCATATAACGTGTTACGTTATAACGGTATTCCATATAACGTAATACTTTATAACGTCATCCCATATAACGTAATGCGTTATAACGTCGACCCATATTACGTAATACGATATAACGTCACACCATATGACGTATTACGTTATAACGTCATACCGTATAACCTATTACGTTATAACGTCATACCATATAACGTAATACGTTATAACGTTATACCATATAACCTATTACGTTATAACGTCATCCCATATAACGTAATACGTTATAACGTCATCCCATATAACGTAATACGTTATAACGTCATCCCATATAACGTAATACGGTATAACGTCATACCATATAACCTATTTACGTTATAACGTCATACCATATAACGTATTACGTTATACCGTCATACCATATAAAATATTATGTTATAACGTCATCCGATATAACGTAATACGTTATAACGTCATCCCATATAACGTAATACGTTATAACGTCATCCCATATAACGTAATACGGTATAACGTCATACCATATAACCTAATACGTTATAACGTCATACCATATAACGTATTACGTTATACCGTCATACCATATAAAATATTATGTTATAACGTCATCCCATATAACGTAATACGTTATAACGTCATCCCATATAACGCAATACGTCATAACGTCATCCCATATAACGCAATACGTTATAACGTCGTCCGACATAACGTAATACGTTATAGCGTCATCCCATATTACGTAATGCGTTATAACGTCATCGCATATAACGTAATACGGTATAACGTCACACCATATAACGTTATTCGGTATAACGTCATACCATATAACCTAATACGTTATAACATCATACCATATAACGTATTACGTTATAACGCCATGCCATATAACGTAATACGTTATAGCGACATACCATATAACCTATTACGTTATAACGTCATCCCATATTACGTAATACGTTATAACGTCATCCCGTATAACGCAATACGTTATAACGTCGTCCCACATAACCTAATGCGTTATAACGCCATCCCATACCACGCAATGCGTTATAACGTCATCCCATATAACGTAATACGGTATAACGTCATACCATATAACCTATTTACGTTATGACGTCATACCATATAACGTATTACGTTATAACGTCATACCATATAACCTATTACGTTATAACGTCATCCCATATAACGTAATACGTTATAACGTCATCCCATATAACGCAATAGGTTATAACGTCATCCCATATAACGCAATACGTTATAACGTCGCCCGACATAACGTAATACGTTATAGCGTCATCCCATATTACGTAATGCGTTATAACGTCATCGCATATAACGTAATACGGTATAACGTCACACCATATAACGTTATTCGGTATAACGTCATACCATATAACCTAATACGTTATAACGTCATACCATATTACGTAATAAGTTATAACGTCATGCCATATAACGTAATAGGTTATAGCGTCATACCATATAACGTAATGCGTTATAACGTCATCCCATATAACGTAATGCGTTATAACGCCATCCCATATAACGCAATACGTTATAACGTCGTCCCACATAACCTAATGAGTTATAACGCCACCCCATATAACGCAATACGTTATAACGTCGTCCCACATAACGTAATACGTTATAACGTCATCCCATACTACGGAATGCGTTATAACGTCGTCCGACATAACGTAATACGTTATAGCGTCATCCCATATTACGTAATGCGTTATAACGTCATCCCATATAACGCAATACGTTATAACGTCGTCCCACATAACCTAATGAGCTATAACGCCATCCCATATTACGTAATGCGTTATAACGTCATCCCATATAACGAAATACGTTATAACGTCATCCCGTATAACGTAATACGTTACAACGTAGTCCCATATAACGTAATTCGGTATAACGTCATACCATATAACCTAATACGTTATAACGTCATACCATATAACGTAATACGGTATAACGTCACACCATATAACGTAACTCGGTATAACGTCATACCATATAACCTAATACGTTATAACGTCATACCATATAACGTAATACGGTATAACGTCACACCATATAACGTAATTCGGTATAACGTCATACCATACAACCTATTACGTTATAACGTCATACCATATAACGTAATACGTTACAACGTCATCCCATATAACGTAATAAGTTATAACGTCATGCCATATAACGTAATAGGTTATAGCGTCATCCCATATTACGTAATGCGTTATAACGTCATCCCATATAACGTAATACGGTATAACGTCACACCATATAACGTAATTCGGTATAACGTCATACCATATAACCTAATACGTTATAACGTCATACCATATAACGTAATACGGTATAACGTCACACCATATAACGTAACTCGGTATAACGTCATACCATATAACCTAATACGTTATAACGTCATACCATATAACGTAATACGGTATAACGTCACACCATATAACGTAATTCGGTATAACGTCATCCCATATAACGTAATACGTTATAACGTCATACCATATAACGCAATACGTCATAACGTCATCCCATATAACGCAATACGTTATAACGTCGTCCGACATAACGTAATACGTTATAGCGTCATCCCATATTACGTAATGCGTTATAACGCCATGCCATATAACGTAATACGTTATAGCGACATACCATATAACCTATTACGTTATAACGTCATCCCATATTACGTAATACGTTATAACGTCATCCCATATAACGCAATACGTTATAACGTCGTCCCACATAACCTAATGAGTTATAACGCCACCCCATATAACGCAATACGTTATAACGTCGTCCCACATAACGTAATACGTTATAACGTCATCCCATACTACGGAATGCGTTATAACGTCGTCCGACATAACGTAATACGTTATAGCGTCATCCCATATTACGTAATGCGTTATAACGTCATCCCATATAACGCAATACGTTATAACGTCGTCCCACATAACCTAATGAGCTATAACGCCATCCCATATTACGTAATGCGTTATAACGTCATCCCATATAACGAAATACGTTATAACGTCATCCCGTATAACGTAATACGTTACAACGTAGTCCCATATAACGTAATTCGGTATAACGTCATACCATATAACCCATTAAGTTATTACGTCATACCATACAACCTATTACGTTATAACGTCATACCATATAACGTAATACGTTACAACGTCATCCCATATAACGTAATAAGTTATAACGTCATGCCATATAACGTAATAGGTTATAGCGTCATACCATATAACGTAATGCGTTATAACGTCATCCCATATAACGTAATGCGTTATAACGCCATCCCATATAACGCAATACGTTATAACCTCGTCCCACATAACCTAATGCGTTATAACGTCATCCCATACTACGTAATGCCTTATAACGTCATCCCATATAACGTAATACGGTATAACGTCATCCCATATAACGTAATGCGATATAACGTCTACACATATTACGTAACACGATATAACGTCACACCATATGACGTATTACGTTATAACGTCATACCGTATAACCTATTACGTTATAACGTCATACCATATAACGTAATTCGGTACAACGTCATACCACATAACCTATTTACGTTATAACGTCATACCATATAACGTATTACGTTATAACGGCATTCCATATAACGTAATACGTTATAACGTCATCCCATATAACGTAATGCGTTATAACGTCTACCCATATTACGTAATACGATATAACGTCACACCATATGACGTATTACGTTATAACGTCATACCGTATAACCTATTACGTTATAACGTCATACCATATAACGTAATACGTTATAACGTTCTACCATATAACCTATTACGTTATAACGTCATCCCATAAAACGTAATACGTTATAACGTCATCCCATATAACGTAATACGTTATAACGTCATCCCATATAACGCAATACGTTATAACGTCGTTCCACATAACCTAATGCGTTATAACGCCATCCCATATTACGTAATGCGTTATAACGTCATCCCATATAACGTAATACGGTATAACGTCATACCATATAACCTATTTACGTTATGACGTAATACCATATAACCTATTACGTTATAACGTCATCCCATATAACGTAATACGTTATAACGTCATCCCATATAACGTAATACGCTATAACGTCATCCCATATAACGTAAATCGTTATAACGTCTTCCCATATGACGTAATACGTTATAACGTCATCCCATATAACGTAATACGGTATAACGTCATACCGTATAACCTATTTACGTTATACCGTCATACCATACAACGTATTACGTTATACCGTCATACCATATAAAATATTATGTTATAACGTCACACCATATAACGTAATACGTTATAATTTTATACCATATATCCTATTACGTTATAACGTCAGCCCATATAACGTAATATGTTATAATGTCATCCCATATTACGTAATACGTTATAACGTCATCCCATATAACGTAATACGGTATAACGTCATACCATATAACAAATTACGTTATAACGTCATCCCATATAACATAATACGTTACAACGTCATCCCATATAACGTAATAAGTTATAACGTCATCCCATATAACGTAATACGGTATTTCGTCATACCATATAACCCATTTACGTTATAACGTCATACCATATAACGTAATACGGTATAACGTCATACCATATAACCTATTTACGTTATAACGTCATGCCATATAACGTAATACGTTATAGCGTCATACCATATAACCTCATACGTTATAACGTCATCCCATATAACGTAATACGTTATAACGTCTTCCCATATAACGTAATACGTTATAACGTCATCCCATATAACGTAATACGGTATAACGTCATACCATATAACCTATTTACGTTATAACGTCATACCATATAACGTATTACGTTATACCGTCATACCATATAAAATATTATGTTATAACGTCACAGCATATAACGTAATACGTTATAATTTTATACCATATAACCTATTACGCTATAACGTCTTCCCATATAACGTAATACGTTATAACGTCATCCCATATAACGTAATACGGTATAATGTCGTCCCATATAACGTATTACGTTATAAGGTCATCCCGTATTACGTAATACGTTATAACGTCATCCCATATAACGTAATACGTTATAACGTCATACCATATAACGCAATACGTTATAACGTCGTCCCGTATATCGTAATACGTTATAACGTCATCCCAAATAACGTAATACGTTATAACGTCATCCCATATAACGCAATACGTTATAACGTCGTCCCACATAACGTAATACGTTAGAGCGTCATACCATATAACGTAACGCGTTATAACGTCGACCCATATTACGTAATACGATATAACGTCACACCATATGACGTATTACGTTATAACGTCATACCGTATAACCTATTACGTTATAACGACATACCATGTAACGTACTTCGGTACAACGTCATACCACATAACCTATTTACGTTATAACGTCATACCATATAACGTATTACGTTATAACGGTATTCCATATAACGTAATACTTTATAACGTCATCCCATATAACGTAATGCGTTATAACGTCGACCCATATTACGTAATACGATATAACGTCACACCATATGACGTATTACGTTATAACGTCATACCGTATAACCTATTACGTTATAACGTCATACCATATAACGTAATACGTTATAACGTTATACCATATAACCTATTACGTTATAACGTCATCCCATATAACGTAATACGTTATAACGTCATCCCATATAACGCAATACGTTATAACCTCGTCCCACATAACCTAATGCGTTATAACGTCATCCCATACTACGTAATGCGTTATAACGTCATCCCATATAACGTAATACGGTATAACGTCATACCATATAACCTATTTACGTTATAACGTCATACCATATAACGTATTACGTTATAACGTCATACCATATAACCTATTACGTTATAACGTCATACCATGTAACGTAATACGTTATAGCGTCATACCATATAACGTAATGCGTTATAACGTCGACCCATATTACGTAATACGATATAACGTCACACCATATGACGTATTACGTTATAGCGTCATACCGTATAACCTATTACGTTATAACGTCATCCCATATAACGTAATACGTTATAACGTCATCCCATATAACGCAATACGTTATAACCTCATCCCACATAACCTAATGCGTTATAACGTCATACCATATAACGTATTACGTTATAACGTCATACCATATAACCTATTACGTTATAACGTCATACCATATATCGTATTACGTTATAACGTCATACCATATAACCTATTACGTTATAACGTCATACCATATAACGTATTACGTTATAACGTTATACCATATAACCTATTACGTTATAACGTCATCCCATATAACGCAATACGTTATAACGTCATGCCATATAACGTAGTACGTTATAGCGTCATACCATATAACGTAATACGTTATAACGTCATCCCATATAACGTAATACGGTATAACGTCATACCAAATAACCTATATACGTTATAACGTCACACCATATAACGTAATTCGGTACAACGTCATACCACATAACCTATTTACGTTATAACGTCATACCATATAACGTATTACGTTATAACGTCATGCCATATAACGTAATACGTTATAGCGTCATACCATATAACGTAATGCGTTATAACGTCGACCCATATTACGTAATACGATATAACGTCACACCATATGACGTATTACGTTGTAACGTCATACCGTATAACTTATTACGTTATAACGTCATAACATATAACGTAATTCGGTACAACGTCATACCACACAACCTATTTACGTTATAACGTCATACCATATAACGTATTACGTTATAACGGTATTCCATATAACGTAATACGTTATAACGTCATCCCATATAACGTAATGCGTTATAACGACGACCCATATTACGTAATACGATATAACGTCACACCATATGACGTATTACGTTATAACGTCATACAGTATAACCTATTACGTTATAACGTCATACCATATAACGTAATACGTTATAACGTTATACCATATAACCTATTACGGTATAACGTCATCCCATATAACGTAATACGTTATAACGTCATCCCATATAACGTAATACGTTATAACGTCATCCCATATAACGCAATACCTTATAACCTCGTCCCACATAACCTAATGCGTTATAACGCCATCCCATATTACGTAATGCGTTATAACGTCATCCCATAAAACGTAATACGGCATAACGTCATACCATATAACCTTTTTATGTTATGACGTCATACCATATAACGTATTACGTTATAACGTCATACCATATAACCTATTACGTTATAACGTCATACCATATAACGTAATACGTTATAACGTTATACCATATAAACTATTACGTTATAACGTCATCCCATATTACGTAATACGTTATAACGTCATCCCATATAACGTAATACGTTATAACGTCGTACCGTATAACGCAATACGTTATAACGTCATCCCATATAACGTAATGCGGTATAACGTCATACCATATAACCTATTTACGTTATAACGTCATACCATATAACGTATTACGTTATACCGTCATACCATATAAAATATTATGTTATAACGTCACACCATATAACGTAATCCGTTATAATTTTATACCATATAACCTATTACGTTATAACGTCAGCCCATATAACGTAATATTTTATAACGTCATCCCATATTACGTAATACGTTATAACGTCTTCCCATATAACGTAATACGGTATAACGTCATACCATATAACCTATTACGTTATAACGTCATCCCATATAACGTAATACGTTATAACGTCATCCCATATAACGTAATACGTTATAACGTCATCCCATATAACGTAATACGGTATAACGTCATACCATATAACCTATTTACGTTATAACGTCATACCATATAACGTAATTCAGTATAACGTCATACCATATAACCTATTTACGTTATAACGTCATACCATATAACGTATTACGTTATAACGTCATGCCATATAACGTAATACGTTATAACGTCTTCCTATATAACGTAATACGTTATAACGTCATCCCATATAACCTAATTCGGTATAACGTCATACCATATAACGCAATACGTTATAACGTCGTCCCATATAACGTAATACGTTATGACGTCATCCCATATAACGTAATTCGTTATAACGTCATACCATATAACCTATTACGTTATAACGTCATACCATATAACGTAATACGTTATAACGTTATACCATATAACCTATTACGTTATAACGTCATCCCATATAACGTAATTCGGTATAACGTCATACCATATAACCTATTACGTTATAACGTCATCCCATATAACGTAATACGTTACAACGTCATCCCATATAATGTAATACGTTATAACGTCATCCCATATAACGTAATACGTTATAACGTCATCCCATACAACGTAATACGGTATAACGTCATACCGTATAACCTATTTACGTTATACCGTCATACCATATAACGTATTACGTTATACCGTCATACCATATAAAATATTATGTTATAACGTCACACCATATAACGTAATACGTTATAATTTTATACCATATATCCTATTACGTTATAACGTCAGCCCATATAACGTAATATGTTATAATGTCATCCCATATTACGTAATACGTTATAACGTCATCCCATATAACGTAATACGGTATAACGTCATACCATATAACCTATTACGTTATAACGTCATACCATATAACGTAATACGTTATAACGTTATACCATATAACCTATTACGTTATAACGTCATACCATATAACGTAATTCGGTATAACGTCATACCATATAACCTGTTTACGTTATAACGTCATACCATATAACGTATTACGCTATAACGTCATACCATATAACGTAATACGTTATAACGTTATACCATATAACCTATTACGTTATAACGTCATACCATATAACGTAATACGTTATAACGTCGTCCCACATAACGTAGTACGTTAGAACATCATCCCATATTACGTAATACGTTATAACGTCATCCCATATAACGAAATACGTTATAACGTCATCCCATATAACGTAATACGTTATAACGTCATCCCATATAACGTAATACGTTATAACGTCATCCCATATAACGCAATACGTTATAACGTCTTCCCACATAACGTAATACGTTATAACGTCATCCCATATTACGTAATACGTTATAACGTCATCCCATATAACGAAATACGGTATAACGTCATACCATATAACCTATTTACGTTATAACGTCATACCATATAACGTATTACGTTATAACGTCATACCATATAACCTATTACGTTATAACGTCATACCATGTAACATAATACGTTATAGCGTCATACCATATAACGTAATGCGTTATAACGTCATACCATATAACGCAATACGTTATAACGTCGTCCCGTATATCGTAATACGTTATAACGTCATCCCAAATAACGTAATACGTTATAACGTCATCCCATATAACGCAATACGTTATAACGTCGTCCCACATAACGTAATACGTTAGAGCGTCATACCATATAACGTAATGCGTTATAACGTCGACCCATATTACGTAATACGATATAACGTCACACCATATGACGTATTACGTTATAACATCATACCGTATAACCTATTACGTTATAACGTCATACCATGTAACGTAATTCGGTACAACGTCATACCACATAACCTATTTACGTTATAACGTCATACCATATAACGTATTACGTTATAACGGTATTCCATATAACGTAATACTTTATAACGTCATCCCATATAACGTAATTCGGTATAACGTCATACCATATAACCTATTACGTTATAACGTCATCCCATATAACGTAATACGTTACAACGTCATCCCATATAATGTAATACGTTATAACGTCATCCCATATAACGTAATACGTTATAACGTCATCCCATATAACGTAATACGGTATAACGTCATACCGTATAACCTATTTACGTTATACCGTCACACCATATAACGTATTACGTTATACCGTCATACCATATAAAATATTATGTTATAACGTCACACCATATAACGTAATACGTTATAATTTTATACCATATATCCTATTACGTTATAACGTCAGCCCATATAACGTAATATGTTATAATGTCATCCCATATTACGTAATACGTTATAACGTCATCCCATATAACGTAATACGGTATAACGTCATACCATATAACCTATTACGTTATAACGTCATACCATATAACGTAATACGTTATAACGTTATACCATATAACCTATTACGTTATAACGTCATACCATATAACGTAATTCGGTATAACGTCATACCATATAACCTGTTTACGTTTTAACGTCATACCATATAACGTATTACGCTATAACGTCATACCATATAACGTAATACGTTATAACGTTATACCATATAACCTATTACGTTATAACGTCATACCATATAACGTAATACGTTATAACGTCGTCCCACATAACGTAGTACGTTAGAACATCATCCCATATTACGTAATACGTTATAGCGTCATCCCATATAACGAAATACGTTATAACGTCATCCCATATAACGTAATACGTTATAACGTCATCCCATATAACGTAATACGTTATAACGTCATCCCATATAACGCAATACGTTATAACGTCTTCCCACATAACGTAATACGTTATAACGTCATCCCATATTACGTAATACGTTATAACGTCATCCCATATAACGAAATACGGTATAACGTCATACCATATAACCTATTTACGTTATAACGTCATACCATATAACGTATTACGTTATAACGTCATACCATATAACCTATTACGTTATAACGTCATACCATGTAACATAATACGTTATAGCGTCATACCATATAACGTAATGCGTTATAACGTCATCCCATATTACGTAATACGTTATAACGTCATCCCATATAACGAAATACGGTATAACGTCATACCATATAACCTATTTACGTTATAACGTCATACCATATAACGTATTACGTTATAACGTCATACCATATAACCTATTACGTTATAACGTCATACCATGTAACATAATACGTTATAGCGTCATACCATATAACGTAATGCGTTATAACGTCATACCATATAACGCAATACGTTATAACGTCGTCCCGTATATCGTAATACGTTATAACGTCATCCCAAATAACGTAATACGTTATAACGTCATACCATATAACGTAATGCGTTATAACGTCGACCCATATTACGTAATACGATATAACGTCACACCATATGACGTATTACGTTATAACGTCATACCGTATAACCTATTACGTTATAACGTCATACCATGTAACGTAATTCGGTACAGCGTCATACCACATAACCTATTTACGTTATAACGTCATACCATATAACGTATTACGTTATAACGGTATTCCATATAACGTAATACTTTATAACGTCATCCCATATAACGTAATGCGTTATAACGTCGACCCATATTACGTAATACGATATAACGTCACACCATATGACGTATTACGTTATAACGTCATACCGTATAACCTATTACGTTATAACGTCATACCATATAACGTAATACGTTATAACGTTATACCATATAACCTATTACGTTATAACGTCATCCCATATAACGTAATACGTTATAACGTCATCCCATATAACGTAATACGTTATAACGTCATCCCATATAACGCAATACGTTATAACCTCGTCCCACATAACCTAATGCGTTATAACGTCATCCCATACTACGTAATGCGTTATAACGTCATCCCATATAACGTAATACGGTATAACGTCATACCATATAACCTATTTACGTTATAACGTCATACCATATAACGTATTACGTTATAACGTCATACCATATAACCTATTACGTTATAACGTCATACCATGTAACGTAATACGTTATAGCGTCATACCATATAACGTAATGCGTTATAACGTCGACCCATATTACGTAATACGATATAACGTCACACCATATGACGTATTACGTTATAGCGTCATACCGTATAACCTATTACGTTATAACGTCATCCCATATAACGTAATACGTTATAACGTCATCCCATATAACGCAATACGTTATAACCTCATCCCACATAACCTAATGCGTTATAACGTCATCCCATACTACGTAATGCGTTATAACGTCATCCCATATAACGTAATACGGTATAACGTCATACCATATAACCTATTTACGTTATAACGTCATACCATATAACGTATTACGTTATAACGTCATACCATATAACCTATTTACGTTATAACGTCATACCATATAACGTATTACGTTATAACGTCATGCCATATAACGTAATACGTTATAGCGTCATACCATATAACGTAATGCGTTATAACGTCGACCCATATTACGTAATACGATATAACGTCACACCATATGACGTATTACGTTGTAACGTCATACCGTATAACCTATTACGTTATAACGTCATAACATATAACGTAATTCAGTACAACGTCATACCACATAACCTATTTACGTTATAACGTCATACCATATAACGTATTACGTTATAACGGTATTCCATATAACGTAATACGTTATAACGTCATCCCATATAACGTAATGCGTTATAACGACGACCCATATTACGTAATACGATATAACGTCACACCATATGACGTATTACGTTATAACGTCATACAGTATAACCTATTACGTTATAACGTCATACCATATAACGTAATACGTTATAACGTTATACCATATAACCTATTACGGTATAACGTCATCCCATATAACGTAATACGTTATAACGTCATCCCATATAACGTAATACGTTATAACGTCATCCCATATAACGCAATACCTTATAACCTCGTCCCACATAACCTAATGCGTTATAACGCCATCCCATATTACGTAATGCGTTATAACGTCATCCCATATAACGTAATACGGCATAACGTCATACCATATAACCTATTTATGTTATGACGTCATACCATATAACGTATTACGTTATAACGTCATACCATATAACCTATTACGTTATAACGTCATACCATATAACGTAATACGTTATAACGTTATACCATATAAACTATTACGTTATAACGTCATCCCATATTACGTAATACGTTATAACGTCATCCCATATAACGTAATACGTTATAACGTCGTACCATATAACGCAATACGTTATAACGTCATCCCATATAACGTAATGCGGTATAACGTCATACCATATAACCTATTTACGTTATAACGTCATACCATATAACGTATTACGTTATACCGTCATACCATATAAAATATTATGTTATAACGTCACACCATATAACGTAATCCGTTATAATTTTATACCATATAACCTATTACGTTATAACGTCAGCCCATATAACGTAATATTTTATAACGTCATCCCATATTACGTAATACGTTATAACGTCATCCCATATAACGTAATACGGTATAACGCCATACCATATAACCTATTACGTTATAACGTCATCCCATATAACGTAATACGTTATAACGTCATCCCATATAACGTAATACGTTATAACGTCATCCCATATAACGTAATACGGTATAACGTCATACCTTATAACCTATTTACGTTATAACGTCATACCATATAACGTAATTCAGTATAACGTCATACCATATAACCTATTTACGTTATAACGTCATACCATATAACGTATTACGTTATAACGTCATGCCATATAACGTAATACGTTATAACGTCTTCCTATATAACGTAATACGTTATAACGTCATCCCATATAACCTAATTCGGTATAACGTCATACCATATAACGCAATACGTTATAACGTCGTCCCATATAACGTAATACGTTATAACGTCATCCCATATAACGTAATTCGGTATAACGTCATACCATATAACCTATTACGTTATAACGTCATACCATATAACGTAATACGTTATAACGTTATACCATATAACCTATTACGTTATAACGTCATCCCATATAACGTAATTCGGTATAACGTCATACCATATAACCTATTACGTTATAACGTCATCCCATATAACGTAATACGTTGCAACGTCATCCCATATAATGTAATACGTTATAACGTCATACCATATAACGCAATACGTTATAACGTCGTCCCGTATATCGTAATACGTTATAACGTCATCCCAAATAACGTAATACGTTATAACGTCATCCCATATAACGCAATACGTTATAACGTCGTCCCACATAACGTAATACGTTAGAGCGCCATACCATATAACGTAATGCGTTATAACGTCGACCCATATTACGTAATACGATATAACGTCACACCATATGACGTATTACGTTATAACGTCATACCGTATAACCTATTACGTTATAACGTCATACCATGTAACGTAATTCGGTACAACGTCATACCACATAACCTATTTACGTTATAACGTCATACCATATAACGTATTACGTTATAACGGTATTCCATATAACGCAATACTTTATAACGTCATCCCATATAACGTAATGCGTTATAACGTCGACCCATATTACGTAATACGATATAACGTCACACCATATGACGTATTACGTTATAACGTCATACCGTATAACCTATTACGTTATAACGTCATACCATATAACGTAATACGTTATAACGTTATACCATATAACCTATTACGTTATAACGTCATCCCATATAACGTAATACGTTATAACGTCATCCCATATAACGTAATACGTTATAACGTCATCCCATATAACGCAATACGTTATAACCTCGTCCCACATAACCTAATGCGTTATAACGTCATCCCATACTACGTAATGCGTTATAACGTCATCCCATATAACGTAATACGGTGTAACGTCATACCATATAACCTATTTACGTTATAACGTCATACCATATAACGTATTACGTTATACCGTCATACCATATAAAATATTATGTTATAACGTCACAGCATATAACGTAATACGTTATAATTTTATACCATATAACCTATTACGCTATAACGTCTTCCCATATAACGTAATACGTTATAACGTCATCCCATATAACGTAATACGGTATAATGTCGTCCCATATAACGTATTACGTTATAACGTCATCCCGTATTACGTAATACGTTATAACGTCATCCCATATAACGTAATACGTTATAACGTCATACCATATAACGCAATACGTTATAACGTCGTCCCGTATATCGTAATACGTTATAACGTCATCCCAAATAACGTAATACGTTATAACGTCATCCCATATAACGCAATACGTTATAACGTCGTCCCACATAACGTAATACGTTAGAGCGTCATACCATATAACGTAATGCGTTATAACGTCGACCCATATTACGTATTACGATATAACGTCACACCATATGACGTATTACGTTATAACGTCATACCGTATAAGCTATTACGTTATAACGTCATACCATGTAACGTAATTCGGTACAACGTCATACCACATAACCTATTTACGTTATAACGTCATACCATATAACGTATTACGTTATAACGGTATTCCATATAACGTAATACTTTATAACGTCATCCCATATAACGTAATGCGTTATAACGTCGACCCATATTACGTAATACGATATAACGTCACACCATATGACGTATTACGTTATAACGTCATACCGTATAACCTATTACGTTATAACGTCATACCATATAACGTAATACGTTATAACGTTATACCATATAACCTATTACGTTATAACGTCATCCCATATAACGTAATACGTTATAACGTCATCCCATATAACGTAATACGTTATAACGTCATCCCATATAACGCAATACGTTATAACCTCGTCCCACATAACCTAATGCGTTATAACGTCATCCCATACTACGTAATGCGTTATAACGTCATCAGATATAACGTAATACGGTATAACGTCATACCATATAACCTATTTACGTTATAACGTCATACCATATAACGTATTACGTTATAACGTCATACCATATAACCTATTACGTTATAACGTCATACCATGTAACGTAATACGTTATAGCGTCATACCATATAACGTAATGCGTTATAACGTCGACCCACATTACGTAATACGATATAACGTCACACCATATGACGTATTACGTTATAGCGTCATACCGTATAACCTATTACGTTATAACGTCATCCCATATAACGTAATACGTTATAACGTCATCCCATATAACGCAATACGTTATAACCTCATCCCACATAACCTAATGCGTTATAACGTCATCAAATACTACGTAATGCGTTATAACGTCATCCCATATAACGTAATACGGTATAACGTCATACCATATAACCTATTTACGTTATAACGTCATACCATATAACGTATTACGTTATAACGTCATACCATATAACCTATTACGTTATAACGTCATACCATATAACGTATTACGTTATAACGTTATACCATATAAACTATTACGTTATAACGTCATCCCATATAACGCAATACGTTATAACGTCATGCCATATAACGTAGTACGTTATAGCGTCATACCATATAACGTAATACGTTATAACGTCATCCCATATAACGTAATACGGTATAACGTCATACCAAATAACCTATATACGTTATAACGTCACACCATATAACGTAATTCGGTACAACGTCATACCACATAACCTATTTACGTTATAACGTCATACCATATAACGTATTACGTTATAACGTCATGCCATATAACGTAATACGTTATAGCGTCATACCACATAACGTAATGCGTTATAACGTCGACCCATATTACGTAATACAATATAACGTCACACCATATGACGTATTACGTTGTAACGTCATACCGTATAACCTATTACGTTATAACGTCATAACATATAACGTAATTCGGTACAACGTCATACCACATAACCTATTTACGTTATAACGTCATACCATATAACGTATTACGTTATAACGGTATTCCATATAACGTAATACGTTATAACGTCATCCCATATAACGTAATGCGTTATAACGACGACCCATATTACGTAATACGATATAACGTCACACCATATGACGTATTACGTTATAACGTCATACAGTATAACCTATTACGTTATAACGTCATACCATATAACGTAATACGTTATAACGTTATACCATATAACCTGTTACGGTATAACGTCATCCCATATAACGTAATACGTTATAACGTCATCCCATATAACGTAATACGTTATAACGTCATCCCATATAACGCAATACCTTATAACCTCGTCCCACATAACCTAATGCGTTATAACGCCATCCCATATTACGTAATGCGTTATAACGTCATCCCATATAACGTAATACGGCATAACGTCATACCATATAACGTAATACGTTATAACGTTATACCATATAAACTATTACGTTATAACGTCATCCCATATTACGTAATACGTTATAACGTCATCCCATATAACGTAATACGTTATAACGTCGTACCATATAACGCAATACGTTATAACGTCATCCCATATAACGTAATGCGGTATAACGTCATACCATATAACCTATTTACGTTATAACGTCATACCATATAACGTATTACGTTATACCGTCATACCATATAAAATATTATGTTATAACGTCACACCATATAACGTAATCAGTTATAATTTTATACCATATAACCTATTACGTTATAACGTCAGCCCATATAACGTAATATTTTATAACGTCATCCCATATTACGTAATACGTTATAACGTCATCCCATATAACGTAATACGGTATAACGTCATACCATATAACCTATTACGTTATAACGTCATCCCATATAACGTAATACGTTACAACGTCATCCCATATAATGTAATACGTTATAACGTCATCCCATATAACGTAATACGTTATAACGTCATCCCATATAACGTAATACGGTATAACGTCATCCCATATAACCTATTTACGTTATACCGTCATACCATATAACGTATTACGTTATACCGTCATACCATATAAAATATTATGTTATAACGTCACACCATATAACGTAATACGTTATAATTTTATACCATATATCCTATTACGTTATAACGTCAGCCCATATAACGTAATATGTTATAATGTCTTCCCATATTACGTAATACGTTATAACGTCATCCCATATAACGTAATACGGTACAACGTCATACCATATAACCTATTACGTTATAACGTCATACCATATAACGTAATACGTTATAACGTTATACCATATAACCTATTACGTTATAACGTCATACCATATAACGTAATTCGGTATAACGTCATACCATATAACCTGTTTACGTTATAACGTCATACCATATAACGTATTACGCTATAACGTCATACCATATAACGTAATACGTTATAACGTTATACCATATAACCTATTACGTTATAACGTCATACCATATAACGTAATACGTTATAACGTCGTCCCACATAACGTAGTACGTTAGAACATCATCCCATATTACGTAATACGTTATAACGTCATCCCATATAACGAAATACGTTATAACGTCATCCCATATAACGTAATACGTTATAACGTCATCCCATATAACGTAATACGTTATAACGTCATCCCATATAACGCAATACGTTATAACGTCTTCCCACATAACGTAATACGTTATAACGTCATCCCATATTACGTAATACGTTATAACGTCATCCCATATAACGAAATACGGTATAACGTCATACCATATAACCTATTTACGTTATAACGTCATACCATATAACGTATTGCGTTATAACGTCATACCATATAACCTATTACGTTATAACGTCATACCATGTAACATAATACGTTATAGCGTCATACCATATAACGTAATGCGTTATAACGTAGACCCATATTACGTAATACGATATAACGTCACACCATATGACGTATTACGTTATAGCGTCATACCGTATAACCTATTACGTTATAACGTCATCCCATATAACGTAATACGTTATAACGTCATCCCATATAACGCAATACGTTATAACCTCATCCCACATAACCTAATGCGTTATAACGTCATCCCATATTACGTAATACGATATAACGTCACACCATATGACGTATTACGTTATGACGTCATACCGTATAACCTATTACGTTATAACGTCATAACATATAACGTAATTCGGTACAACGTCATACCACATAACCTATTTACGTTATAACGTCATACCATATAACGTATTACGTTATAACGGTATTCCATATAACGTAATACGTTATAACGTCATCCCATATAACGTAATGCGTTATAACGACGACCCATATTACGTAATACGATATAACGTCACACCATATGACGTATTACGTTATAACGTCATACAGTATAACCTATTACGTTATAACGTCATCCCATATAACGTAATACGTTATAACGTCATCCCATATAACGCAATACCTTATAACCTCGTCCCAAATAACCTAATGCGTTATAACGCCATCCCATATTACGTAATGCGTTATAACGTCATCCCATATAACGTAATACGGCATAACGTCATACCATATAACCTATTTACGTTATGACGTCATACCATATAACGTATTACGTTATAACGTCATACCATATAACCTATTACGTTATAACGTCATACCATATAACGTAATACGTTACAACGTTATACCATATAAACTATTACGTTATAACGTCATCCCATATTACGTAATACGTTATAACGTCATCCCATATAACGTAATACGTTATAACGTCGTACCATATAACGCAATACGTTATAACGTCATCCCATATAACGTAATGCGGTATAACGTCATACCATATAACCTATTTACGTTATAACGTCATACCATATAACGTAATTCAGTATAACGTCATACCATATAACCTATTTACGTTATAACGTCATACCATATAACGTATTACGTTATAACGTCATGCCATATAACGTAATACGTTATAACGTCTTCCTATATAACGTTATACGTTATAACGTCATCCCATATAACGTAATACGGTATAATGTCGTCCCATATAACGTAATACGTTATAACGTCATCGCGTATTACGTAATACGTTATAACGTCATCCCATATAATGTAATTCGGTATAACGTCATACCATATAACCTATTACGTTATAACGTCATCCCATATAACGTAATACGTTACAACGTCATCCCATATAATGTAATACGTTATAACGTCATCCCATATAACGTAATACGTTATAACGTCATCCCATATAACGTAATACGGTATAACGTCATACCGTATAACCTATTTACGTTATACCGTCATACCATATAACGTATTACGTTATACCGTCATACCATATAAAATATTATGTTATAACGTCACACCATATAACGTAATACGTTATAATTTTATACCATATATCCTATTACGTTATAACGTCAGCCCATATAACGTAATATGTTATAATGTCATCCCATATTACGTAATACGTTATAACGTCATCCCATATAACGTAATACGGTATAACGTCATACCATATAACCTATTACGTTATAACGTCATCCCATATAACGTAATACGTTACAACGTCATCCCATATAACGTAATACGTTATAACATCATCCCATATAACGTAATACGGTATTTCGTCATACGATATAACCTATTTACGTTATAACGTCATACCATATAACGTAATTCGGTATAACGTCATACCATATAACCTGTTTACGTTATAACGTCATACCATATAACCTATTACGCTATAACGTCATACCATATAACGTAATACGTTATAACGTTATACCATATAACCTATTACGTTATAACGTCATACCATATATCGTAATACGTTATAACGTCGTCCCACATAACGTAATACGTTAGAACATCATCCCATATTACGCAATACGTTATAACGTCATCCCATATAACGAAATACGTTATAACGTCATCCCATATAACGTAATACGTTATAACGTCATCCCATATAACGTAATACGTTATAACGTCATCCCATATAACGTAATACGGTATAACGTCATACCAAATAACCTATATACGTTATAACGTCACACCATATAACGTAATTCGGTACAACGTCATACCACATAACCTATTTACGTTATAGCGTCATACCATATAACCTATTTACGTTATAACGTCATACCATACAACGTAATACGTTATAACGTTATACCATATAAACTATTACGTTATAACGTCATCCCATATTACGTAATACGTTATAACGTCATCCCATATAACGTAATACGTTATAACGTCGTACCATATAATGCAATACGTTATAACGTCATCCCATATAACGTAATGCGGTATAACGTCATACCATATAACCTATTTACGTTATAACGTCATACCATATAACGTATTACGTTATACCGTCATACCATATAAAATATTATGTTATAACGTCACACCATATAACATAATCCGTTATAATTTTATACCATATATCCGATTACGTTATAACGTCAGCCCATATAACGTAATATGTTATAATGTCATCCCATATTACGTAATACGTTATAACGTCATCCCATATAACGTAATACGTTATAACGTCATCCCATATAACGTAATACGTTATAACGTCATCCCATATAACGTAATACGGTATAACGTCATACCATATAACCTATTTACGTTATAACGTCATACCATATAACGTAATACGTTATAATTTTATACCATATATCCGATTACGTTATAACGTCGTCCCATATAACGTAATACGTTATAACGTCATCGCGTATTACGTAATACGTTATAACGTCATCCCATATAACGTAATTCGGTATAACGTCATACCATATAACCTATTACGTTATAACGTCATACCATATAACGTATTACGTTATACCGTCATACCATATAAAATATTATGTTATAACGTCATACCATATAACGTAATACGTTATAATTTTATACCATATATCCGATTACGTTATAACGTCAGCCCATATAACGTAATATGTTATAATGTCATCCCATATTACGTAATACGTTATAACGTCATCCCATATAACGTAATACGTTACAACGTCATCCCATATAACGTAATACGTTATAACATCATCCCGTATAACGTAATACGGTATTTCGTCATACGATATAACCTATTTACGTTATAACGTCATACCGTATAACGTAATTCGGTATAACGTCATACCATGTAACCTGTTTACGTTATAACGTCATACCATATAACGTATTACGCTATAACGTCATACCATATAACGTAATACGTTATAACGTTATACCATATAACCTATTACGCTATAACGTCATACCATATAACGTAATACGTTATAACGTCATCCCATATAACGTAATACGTTATAACGTCATCCCATATAACGAAATACGTTATAACGTCATCCCATATAACGTAATACGGTATAACGTCTTACCATATAACCTATTACGTTATAACGTCATCCCATATAACGTAATACGTTACAACGTCATCCCATATAACGTAATACGTTATAACATCATCCCGTATAACGTAATACGGTATTTCGTCATACGATATAACCTATTTACGTTATAACGTCATACCGTATAACGTAATTCGGTATAACGTCATACCATGTAACCTGTTTACGTTATAACGTCATACCATATAACGTATTACGCTATAACGTCATACCATATAACGTAATACGTTATAACGTTATACCATATAACCTATTACGCTATAACGTCATACCATATAACGTAATACGTTAGAACATCATCCCATATTACGTAATACGTTATAACGTCATCCCATATAACGAAATACGTTATAACGTCATCCCATATAACGTAATACGTTATAACGTCATCCCATATAACGTAATACGTTATAACGTCATCCCATATAACGCAAAACGTTATAACGTCTTCCCACATAACGTAATACGTTATAACGTCATCCCATATTACGTAATACGTTATAACGTCATCCCATATAACGAAATACGTTATAACGTCATCCCATATAACGTAATACGTTATAACGTCATCCCATATAACGTAAGACGTTATAACGTCATCAAATATAACGTAATACGTTACAACGTCTTCCCATGTAACGTCATCCCATATAACGTAATACGGTATAACGTCATACCATATATCCTATTTACGTTATAACGTCATACCATACAACGTATTACGTTATACCGTCATACCATATAAAATATTATGTTATAACGTCACACCATATAACGTAATACGTTATAATTTTTTACCATATAACCTATTACGTTATAACGTCAGCCCATATAACGTAATATTTTATAACGTCATCCCATATTACGTAATACGTTATAACGTCATCCCATATAACGTAATACGGTATAACGTCATACCATATAACCTATTACGTTATAACGTCATCCCATATAACGTAATACGTTATAACGTCATCCCATATAACGCAATACGTTATAACCTCATCCCACATAACCTAATGCGTTATAACGTCATCCCATACTACGTAATGCGTTATAACGTCATCCCATATAACGTAACACGGTATAACGTCATACCATATAACCTATTTACGTTATAACGTCATACCATATAACGTATTACGTTATAACGTCATACCATATAACCTATTACGTTATAACGTCATACCATATAACGTAATACGTTATAACGTTATACCATATAACCTATTACGTTATAACGTCATCCCATATAACGCAATACGTTATAACGTCATGCCATATAACGTAGTACGTTATAGCGTCATACCATATAACGTAATACGTTATAACGTCATCCCATATAACGTAATACGGTATAACGTCATACCAAATAACCTATATACGTTATAACGTCACACCATATAACGTAATTCGGTACAACGTCATACCACATAACCTATTTACGTTATAACGTCATACCATATAACGTATTACGTTATAACGTCATGCCATATAACGTAATACGTTATAGCGTCATACCATATAACGTAATGCGTTATAACGTCGACCCATATTACGTAATACGATATAACGTCACACCATATGACGTATTACGTTATAACGTCATACCGTATAACCTATTACGTTATAACGTCATAACATATAACGTAATTCGGTACAACGTCATACCACATAACCTATTTACGTTATAACGTCATACCATATAACGTATTACGTTATAACGGTATTCCATATAACGTAATACGTTATAACGTCATCCCATATAACGTAATGCGTTATAACGACGACCCATATTACGTAATACGATATAACGTTACACCATATGACGTATTACGTTATAACGTCATACAGTATAACCTATTACGTTATAACGTCATCCCATATAACGTAATACGTTATAACGTCATCCCATATAACGCAATACCTTATAACCTCGTCCCAAATAACCTAATGCGTTATAACGCTATCCCATATTACGTAATGCGTTATAACGTCATCCCATATAACGTAATACGGTATAACGTCATACCAAATAACCTATATACGTTATAACGTCATCCCATATAACGTAATACGGTATAACGTCATACCATATAACCTATTTACGTTATAACGTCATACCATACAACGTATTACGTTATACCGTCATACCATATAAAATATTATGTTATAACGTCACACCATATAACGTAATACGTTATAATTTTTTACCATATAACCTATTACGTTATAACGTCAGCCCATATAACGTAATATTTTATAACGTCATCCCATATTACGTAATACGTTATAACGTCATCCCATATAACGTAATACGGTATAACGTCATACCATATAACCTATTACGTTATAACGTCATCCCATATAACGTAATACGTTATAACGTCATCCCATATAACGCAATACGTTATAACCTCATCCCACATAACCTAATGCGTTATAACGTCATCCCATACTACGTAATGCGTTATAACGTCATCCCATATAACGTAACACGGTATAACGTCATACCATATAACCTATTTACGTTATAACGTCATACCATATAACGTATTACGTTATAACGTCATACCATATAACCTATTACGTTATAACGTCATACCATATAACGTAATACGTTATAACGTTATACCATATAACCTATTACGTTATAACGTCATCCCATATAACGCAATACGTTATAACGTCATGCCATATAACGTAGTACGTTATAGCGTCATACCATATAACGTAATACGTTATAACGTCATCCCATATAACGTAATACGGTATAACGTCATACCAAATAACCTATATACGTTATAACGTCACACCATATAACGTAATTCGGTACAACGTCATACCACATAACCTATTTACGTTATAACGTCATACCATATAACGTATTACGTTATAACGTCATGCCATATAACGTAATACGTTATAGCGTCATACCATATAACGTAATGCGTTATAACGTCGACCCATATTACGTAATACGATATAACGTCACACCATATGACGTATTACGTTATAACGTCATACCGTATAACCTATTACGTTATAACGTCATAACATATAACGTAATTCGGTACAACGTCATACCACATAACCTATTTACGTTATAACGTCATACCATATAACGTATTACGTTATAACGGTATTCCATATAACGTAATACGTTATAACGTCATCCCATATAACGTAATGCGTTATAACGACGACCCATATTACGTAATACGATATAACGTTACACCATATGACGTATTACGTTATAACGTCATACAGTATAACCTATTACGTTATAACGTCATCCCATATAACGTAATACGTTATAACGTCATCCCATATAACGCAATACCTTATAACCTCGTCCCAAATAACCTAATGCGTTATAACGCCATCCCATATTACGTAATGCGTTATAACGTCATCCCATATAACGTAATACGGCATAACGTCATACCATATAACCTATTTACGTTATGACGTCATACCATATAACGTATTACGTTATAACGTCATACCATATAACCTATTACGTTATAACGTCATACCATATAACGTAATACGTTATAACGTTATACCATATAAACTATTATGTTATAACGTCATCCCACATTACGTAATACGTTATAACGTCATCCCATATAACGTAATACGTTATAACGTCGTACCATATAACGCAATACGTTATAACGTCATCCCATATAACGTAATGCGGTATAACGTCATACCATATAACCTATTTACGTTATAACGTCATACCATATAACGTAATTCAGTATAACGTCATACCATATAAACTATTTACGTTATAACGTCATACCATATAACGTATTACGTTATAACGTTACGTTATAACGTCATGCCATATAACGTAATACGTTATAACGTCTTCCTATATAACGTTATACGTTATAACGTCATCCCATATAACGTAATACGGTATAATGTCGTCCCATATAACGTAATACGTTATAACGTCATCGCGTATTACGTAATACGTTATAACGTCATCCCATATAATGTAATTCGGTATAACGTCATACCATATAACCTATTACGTTATAACGTCATCCCATATAACGTAATACGTTACAACGTCATCCCATATAATGTAATACGTTATAACGTCATCCCATATAACGTAATACGTTATAACGTCATCCCATATAACGTAATACGGTATAACGTCATACCGTATAACCTATTTACGTTATACCGTCATACCATATAACGTATTACGTTATAACGTCATACCATATAAAATATTATGTTATAACGTCACACCATATAACGTAATACGTTATAATTTTATACCATATATCCTATTACGTTATAACGTCAGCCCATATAACGTAATATGTTATAATGTCATCCCATATTACGTAATACGTTATAACGTCATCCCATATAACGTAATACGGTATAACGTCATACCATATAACCTATTACGTTATAACGTCATCCCATATAACGTAATACGTTACAACGTCATCCCATATAACGTAATACGTTATAACATCATCCCATATAACGTAATACGGTATTTCGTCATACGATATAACCTATTTACGTTATAACGTCATACCATATAACGTAATTCGGTATAACGTCATACCATATAACCTGTTTACGTTATAACGTCATACCATATAACCTATTACGCTATAACGTCATACCATATAACGTAATACGTTATAACGTTATACCATATAACCTATTACGTTATAACGTCATACCATATATCGTAATACGTTATAACGTCGTCCCACATAACGTAATACGTTAGAACATCATCCCATATTACGCAATACGTTATAACGTCATCCCATATAACGAAATACGTTATAACGTCATCCCATATAACGTAATACGTTATAACGTCATCCCATATAACGTAATACGTTATAACGTCATCCCATATAACGTAATACGGTATAACGTCATACCAAATAACCTATATACGTTATAACGTCACACCATATAACGTAATTCGGTACAACGTCATACCACATAACCTATTTACGTTATAGCGTCATACCATATAACCTATTTACGTTATAACGTCATACCATACAACGTAATACGTTATAACGTTATACCATATAAACTATTACGTTATAACGTCATCCCATATTACGTAATACGTTATAACGTCATCCCATATAACGTAATACGTTATAACGTCGTACCATATAATGCAATACGTTATAACGTCATCCCATATAACGTAATGCGGTATAACGTCATACCATATAACCTATTTACGTTATAACGTCATACCATATAACGTATTACGTTATACCGTCATACCATATAAAATATTATGTTATAACGTCACACCATATAACATAATCCGTTATAATTTTATACCATATAACCTATTACGTTATAACGTCAGCCCATATAACGTAATATTTTATAACGTCATCCCATATTACGTAATACGTTATAACGTCATCCCATATAACGTAATACGGTATAACGTCATACCATATAACCTATTACGTTATAACGTCATCCCATATAACGTAATACGTTATAACGTCATCCCATATAACGTAATACGTTATAACGTCATCCCATATAACGTAATACGGCATAACGTCATACCATATAACCTATTTACGTTATGACGTCATACCATATAACGTATTACGTTATAACGTCATACCATATAACCTATTACGTTATAACGTCATACCATATAACGTAATACGTCATAACGTTATACCATATAAACTATTACGTTATAACGTCATCCCATATTACGTAATACGTTATAACGTCATCCCATATAACGTAATACGTTATAACGTCGTACCATATAACGCAATACGTTATAACGTCATCCCATATAACGTAATGCGGTATAACGTCATACCATATAACCTATTTACGTTATAACGTCATACCATATAACGTAATTCAGTATAACGTCATACCATATAACCTATTTACGTTATAACGTCATACCATATAACGTATTACGTTATAACGTCATGCCATATAACGTAATACGTTATAACGTCTTCCTATATAACGTTATACGTTATAACGTCATCCCATATAACGTAATACGGTATAATGTCGTCCCATATAACGTAATACGTTATAACGTCATCGCGTATTACGTAATACGTTATAACGTCATCCCATATAATGTAATTCGGTATAACGTCATACCATATAACCTATTACGTTATAACGTCAGCCCATATAACGTAATATTTTATAACGTCATCCCATATTACGTAATACGTTATAACGTCATCCCATATAACGTAATACGGTATAACGTCATACCATATAACCTATTACGTTATAACGTCATCCCATATAACGTAATACGTTATAACGTCATCCCATATAACGCAATACGTTATAACCTCATCCCACATAACCTAATGCGTTATAACGTCATCCCATACTACGTAATGCGTTATAACGTCATCCCATATAACGTAACACGGTATAACGTCATACCATATAACCTATTTACGTTATAACGTCATACCATATAACGTATTACGTTATAACGTCATACCATATAACCTATTACGTTATAACGTCATACCATATAACGTAATACGTTATAACGTTATACCATATAACCTATTACGTTATAACGTCATCCCATATAACGCAATACGTTATAACGTCATGCCATATAACGTAGTACGTTATAGCGTCATACCATATAACGTAATACGTTATAACGTCATCCCATATAACGTAATACGGTATAACGTCATACCAAATAACCTATATACGTTATAACGTCACACCATATAACGTAATTCGGTACAACGTCATACCACATAACCTATTTACGTTATAACGTCATACCATATAACGTATTACGTTATAACGTCATGCCATATAACGTAATACGTTATAGCGTCATACCATATAACGTAATGCGTTATAACGTCGACCCATATTACGTAATACGATATAACGTCACACCATATGACGTATTACGTTATAACGTCATACCGTATAACCTATTACGTTATAACGTCATAACATATAACGTAATTCGGTACAACGTCATACCACATAACCTATTTACGTTATAACGTCATACCATATAACGTATTACGTTATAACGGTATTCCACATAACGTAATACGTTATAACGTCATCCCATATAACGTAATGCGTTATAACGACGACCCATATTACGTAATACGATATAACGTTACACCATATGACGTATTACGTTATAACGTCATACAGTATAACCTATTACGTTATAACGTCATCCCATATAACGTAATACGTTATAACGTCATCCCATATAACGCAATACCTTATAACCTCGTCCCAAATAACCTAATGCGTTATAACGCCATCCCATATTACGTAATGCGTTATAACGTCATCCCATATAACGTAATACGGTATAACGTCATACCAAATAACCTATATACGTTATAACGTCATCCCATATAACGTAATACGGTATAACGTCATACCATATAACCTATTTACGTTATAACGTCATACCATACAACGTATTACGTTATACCGTCATACCATATAAAATATTATGTTATAACGTCACACCATATAACGTAATACGTTATAATTTTTTACCATATAACCTATTACGTTATAACGTCAGCCCATATAACGTAATATTTTATAACGTCATCCCATATTACGTAATACGTTATAACGTCATCCCATATAACGTAATACGGTATAACGTCATACCATATAACCTATTACGTTATAACGTCATCCCATATAACGTAATACGTTATAACGTCATCCCATATAACGCAATACGTTATAACCTCATCCCACATAACCTAATGCGTTATAACGTCATCCCATACTACGTAATGCGTTATAACGTCATCCCATATAACGTAACACGGTATAACGTCATACCATATAACCTATTTACGTTATAACGTCATACCATATAACGTATTACGTTATAACGTCATACCATATAACCTATTACGTTATAACGTCATACCATATAACGTAATACGTTATAACGTTATACCATATAACCTATTACGTTATAACGTCATCCCATATAACGCAATACGTTATAACGTCATGCCATATAACGTAGTACGTTATAGCGTCATACCATATAACGTAATACGTTATAACGTCATCCCATATAACGTAATACGGTATAACGTCATACCAAATAACCTATATACGTTATAACGTCACACCATATAACGTAATTCGGTACAACGTCATACCACATAACCTATTTACGTTATAACGTCATACCATATAACGTATTACGTTATAACGTCATGCCATATAACGTAATACGTTATAGCGTCATACCATATAACGTAATGCGTTATAACGTCGACCCATATTACGTAATAAGATATAACGTCACACCATATGACGTATTACGTTATAACGTCATACCGTATAACCTATTACGTTATAACGTCATAACATATAACGTAATTCGGTACAACGTCATACCACATAACCTATTTACGTTATAACGTCATACCATATAACGTATTACGTTATAACGGTATTCCATATAACGTAATACGTTATAACGTCATCCCATATAACGTAATGCGTTATAACGACGACCCATATTACGTAATACGATATAACGTTACACCATATGACGTATTACGTTATAACGTCATACAGTATAACCTATTACGTTATAACGTCATCCCATATAACGTAATTCGTTATAACGTCATCCCATATAACGCAATACCTTATAACCTCGTCCCAAATAACCTAATGCGTTATAACGCCATCCCATATTACGTAATGCGTTATAACGTCATCCCATATAACGTAATACGGCATAACGTCATACCATATAACCTATTTACGTTATGACGTCATACCATATAACGTATTACGTTATAACGTCATACCATATAACCTATTACGTTATAACGTCATACCATATAACGTAATACGTTATAACGTTATACCATATAAACTATTATGTTATAACGTCATCCCACATTACGTAATACGTTATAACGTCATCCCATATAACGTAATACGTTATAACGTCATCCCATATAACGTAATACGGTATAATGTCGTCCCATATAACGTAATACGTTATAACGTCATCGCGTATTACGTAATACGTTATAACGTCATCCCATATAATGTAATTCGGTATAACGTCATACCATATAACCTATTACGTTATAACGTCATCCCATATAACGTAATACGTTACAACGTCATCCCATATAATGTAATACGTTATAACGTCATCCCATATAACGTAATACGTTATAACGTCATCCCATATAACGTAATACGGTATAACGTCATACCGTATAACCTATTTACGTTATACCGTCATACCATATAACGTATTACGTTATAACGTCATACCATATAAAATATTATGTTATAACGTCACACCATATAACGTAATACGTTATAATTTTATACCATATATCGTATTACGTTATAACGTCAGCCCATATAACGTAATATGTTATAATGTCATCCCATATTACGTAATACGTTATAACGTCATCCCATATAACGTAATACGGTATAACGTCATACCATATAACCTATTACGTTATAACGTCATCCCATATAACGTAATACGTTACAACGTCATCCCATATAACGTAATACGTTATAACATCATCCCATATAACGTAATACGGTATTTCGTCATACGATATAACCTATTTACGTTATAACGTCATACCATATAACGTAATTCGGTATAACGTCATACCATATAACCTGTTTACGTTATAACGTCATACCATATAACCTATTACGCTATAACGCCATACCATATAACGTAATACGTTATAACGTTACACCATATAACCTATTACGTTATAACGTCATACCATATATCGTAATACGTTATAACGTCGTCCCACATAACGTAATACGTTAGAACATCATCCCATATTACGCAATACGTTATAACGTCATCCCATATAACGAAATACGTTATAACGTCATCCCATATAACGTAATACGTTATAACGTCATCCCATATAACGTAATACGTTATAACGTCGTACCATATAATGCAATACGTTATAACGTCATCCCATATAACGTAATGCGGTATAACGTCATACCATATAACCTATTTACGTTATAACGTCATACCATATAACGTATTACGTTATACCGTCATACCATATAAAATATTATGTTATAACGTCACACCATATAACATAATCCGTTATAATTTTATACCATATAACCTATTACGTTATAACGTCAGCCCATATAACGTAATATTTTATAACGTCATCCCATATTACGTAATACGTTATAACGTCATCCCATATAACGTAATACGGTATAACGTCATACCATATAACCTATTACGTTATAACGTCATCCCATATAACGTAATACGTTATAACGTCATCCCATATAACGTAATACGTTATAACGTCATCCCATATAACGTAATACGGCATAACGTCATACCATATAACCTATTTACGTTATGACGTCATACCATATAACGTATTACGTTATAACGTCATACCATATAACCTATTACGTTATAACGTCATACCATATAACGTAATACGTTATAACGTTATACCATATAAACTATTACGTTATAACGTCATCCCATATTACGTAATACGTTATAACGTCATCCCATATAACGTAATACGTTATAACGTCGTACCATATAACGCAATACGTTATAACGTCATCCCATATAACGTAATGCGGTATAACGTCATCCCATATAACGTAATGCGTTATAACGACGACCCATATTACGTAATACGATATAACGTTACACCATATGACGTATTACGTTATAACGTCATACAGTATAACCTATTACGTTATAACGTCATACCATATAACGTAATACGTTATAACGTCATCCCATATAACGCAATACCTTATAACCTCGTCCCAAATAACCTAATGCGTTATAACGCCATCCCATATTACGTAATGCGTTATAACGTCATCCCATATAACGTAATACGGTATAACGTCATACCAAATAACCTATATACGTTATAACGTCATACCATATAACGTAATTCAGTATAACGTCATACCATATAACCTATTTACGTTATAACGTCATACCATATAACGTATTACGTTATAACGTCATGCCATATAACGTAATACGTTATAACGTCTTCCTATATAACGTTATACGTTATAACGTCATCCCATATAACGTAATACGGTATAATGTCGTCCCATATAACGTAATACGTTATAACGTCATCGCGTATTACGTAATACGTTATAACGTCATCCCATATAATGTAATTCGGTATAACGTCATACCATATAACCTATTACGTTATAACGTCATCCCATATAACGTAATACGTTACAACGTCATCCCATATAATGTAATACGTTATAACGTCATCCCATATAACGTAATACGTTATAACGTCATCCCATATAACGTAATACGGTATAACGTCATACCGTATAACCTATTTACGTTATACCGTCATACCATATAACGTATTACGTTATACCGTCATACCATATAAAATATTATGTTATAACGTCACACCATATAACGTAATACGTTATAATTTTATACCATATATCCTATTACGTTATAACGTCAGCCCATATAACGTAATATGTTATAATGTCATCCCATATTACGTAATACGTTATAACGTCATCCCATATAACGTAATACGGTATAACGTCATACCATATAACCTATTACGTTATAACGTCATCCCATATAACGTAATACGTTACAACGTCATCCCATATAACGTAATACGTTATAACATCATCCCATATAACGTAATACGGTATTTCGTCATACGATATAACCTATTTACGTTATAACGTCATACCATATAACGTAATTCGGTATAACGTCATACCATATAACCTGTTTACGTTATAACGTCATACCATATAACCTATTACGCTATAACGTCATACCATATAACGTAATACGTTATAACGTTATACCATATAACCTATTACGTTATAACGTCATACCATATATCGTAATACGTTATAACGTCGTCCCACATAACGTAATACGTTAGAACATCATCCCATATTACGCAATACGTTATAACGTCATCCCATATAACGAAATACGTTATAACGTCATCCCATATAACGTAATACGTTATAACGTCATCCCATATAACGTAATACGTTATAACGTCATCCCATATAACGTAATACGGTATAACGTCATACCAAATAACCTATATACGTTATAACGTCACACCATATAACGTAATTCGGTACAACGTCATACCACATAACCTATTTACGTTATAGCGTCATACCATATAACCTATTCACGTTATAACGTCATACCATACAACGTAATACGTTATAACGTTATACCATATAAACTATTACGTTATAACGTCATCCCATATTACGTAATACGTTATAACGTCATCCCATATAACGTAATACGTTATAACGTCGTACCATATAATGCAATACGTTATAACGTCATCCCATATAACGTAATGCGGTATAACGTCATACCATATAACCTATTTACGTTATAACGTCATACCATATAACGTATTACGTTATACCGTCATACCATATAAAATATTATGTTATAACGTCACACCATATAACATAATCCGTTATAATTTTATACCATATATCCGATTACGTTATAACGTCAGCCCATATAACGTAATATGTTATAATGTCATCCCATATTACGTAATACGTTATAACGTCATCCCATATAACGTAATACGTTATAACGTCATCCCATATAACGTAATACGTTATAACGTCATCCCATATAACGTAATACGGTATAACGTCATACCATATAACCTATTTACGTTATAACGTCATACCATATAACGTAATACGTTATAATTTTATACCATATATCCGATTACGTTATAACGTCGTCCCATATAACGTAATACGTTATAACGTCATCGCGTATTACGTAATACGTTATAACGTCATCCCATATAACGTAATTCGGTATAACGTCATACCATATAACCTATTACGTTATAACGTCATACCATATAACGTATTACGTTATACCGTCATACCATATAAAATATTATGTTATAACGTCATACCATATAACGTAATACGTTATAATTTTATACCATATATCCGATTACGTTATAACGTCAGCCCATATAACGTAATATGTTATAATGTCATCCCATATTACGTAATACGTTATAACGTCATCCCATATAACGTAATACGTTACAACGTCATCCCATATAACGTAATACGTTATAACATCATCCCGTATAACGTAATACGGTATTTCGTCATACGATATAACCTATTTACGTTATAACGTCATACCGTATAACGTAATTCGGTATAACGTCATACCATGTAACCTGTTTACGTTATAACGTCATACCATATAACGTATTACGCTATAACGTCATACCATATAACGTAATACGTTATAACGTTATACCATATAACGTATTACGCTATAACGTCATACCATATAACGTAATACGTTATAACGTCATCCCATATAACGTAATACGTTATAACGTCATCCCATATAACGAAATACGTTATAACGTCATCCCATATAACGTAATACGGTATAACGTCATACCATATAACCTATTACGTTATAACGTCATCCCATATAACGTAATACGTTACAACGTCATCCCATATAACGTAATACGTTATAACATCATCCCGTATAACGTAATACGGTATTTCGTCATACGATATAACCTATTTACGTTATAACGTCATACCGTATAACGTAATTCGGTATAACGTCATACCATGTAACCTGTTTACGTTATAACGTCATACCATATAACGTATTACGCTATAACGTCATACCATATAACGTAATACGTTATAACGTTATACCATATAACCTATTACGCTATAACGTCATACCATATAACGTAATACGTTAGAACATCATCCCATATTACGTAATACGTTATAACGTCATCCCATATAACGAAATACGTTATAACGTCATCCCATATAACGTAATACGTTATAACGTCATCCCATATAACGTAATACGTTATAACGTCATCCCATATAACGCAAAACGTTATAACGTCTTCCCACATAACGTAATACGTTATAACGTCATCCCATATTACGTAATACGTTATAACGTCATCCCATATAACGAAATACGTTATAACGTCATCCCATATAACGTAATACGTTATAACGTCATCCCATATAACGTAATACGTTATAACGTCATCAAATATAACGTAATACGTTACAACGTCTTCCCATGTAACGTCATCCCATATAACGTAATACGGTATAACGTCATACCATATAACCTATTTACGTTATAACGTCATACCATACAACGTATTACGTTATACCGTCATACCATATAAAATATTATGTTATAACGTCACACCATATAACGTAATACGTTATAATTTTTTACCATATAACCTATTACGTTATAACGTCAGCCCATATAACGTAATATTTTATAACGTCATCCCATATTACGTAATACGTTATAACGTCATCCCATATAACGTAATACGGTATAACGTCATACCATATAACCTATTACGTTATAACGTCATCCCATATAACGTAATACGTTATAACGTCATCCCATATAACGCAATACGTTATAACCTCATCCCACATAACCTAATGCGTTATAACGTCATCCCATACTACGTAATGCGTTATAACGTCATCCCATATAACGTAACACGGTATAACGTCATACCATATAACCTATTTACGTTATAACGTCATACCATATAACGTATTACGTTATAACGTCATACCATATAACCTATTACGTTATAACGTCATACCATATAACGTAATACGTTATAACGTTATACCATATAACCTATTACGTTATAACGTCATCCCATATAACGCAATACGTTATAACGTCATGCCATATAACGTAGTACGTTATAGCGTCATACCATATAACGTAATACGTTATAACGTCATCCCATATAACGTAATACGGTATAACGTCATACCAAATAACCTATATACGTTATAACGTCACACCATATAACGTAATTCGGTACAACGTCATACCACATAACCTATTTACGTTATAACGTCATACCATATAACGTATTACGTTATAACGTCATGCCATATAACGTAATACGTTATAGCGTCATACCATATAACGTAATGCGTTATAACGTCGACCCATATTACGTAATACGATATAACGTCACACCATATGACGTATTACGTTATAACGTCATACCGTATAACCTATTACGTTATAACGTCATAACATATAACGTAATTCGGTACAACGTCATACCACATAACCTATTTACGTTATAACGTCATACCATATAACGTATTACGTTATAACGGTATTCCATATAACGTAATACGTTATAACGTCATCCCATATAACGTAATGCGTTATAACGACGACCCATATTACGTAATACGATATAACGTTACACCATATGACGTATTACGTTATAACGTCATACAGTATAACCTATTACGTTATAACGTCATCCCATATAACGTAATACGTTATAACGTCATCCCATATAACGCAATACCTTATAACCTCGTCCCAAATAACCTAATGCGTTATAACGCCATCCCATATTACGTAATGCGTTATAACGTCATCCCATATAACGTAATACGGTATAACGTCATACGAAATAACCTATATACGTTATAACGTCATCCCATATAACGTAATACGGTATAACGTCATACCATATAACCTATTTACGTTATAACGTCATACCATACAACGTATTACGTTATACCGTCATACCATATAAAATATTATGTTATAACGTCACACCATATAACGTAATACGTTATAATTTTTTACCATATAACCTATTACGTTATAACGTCAGCCCATATAACGTAATATTTTATAACGTCATCCCATATTACGTAATACGTTATAACGTCATCCCATATAACGTAATACGGTATAACGTCATACCATATAACCTATTACGTTATAACGTCATCCCATATAACGTAATACGTTATAGCGTCATCCCATATAACGCAATACGTTATAACCTCATCCCACATAACCTAATGCGTTATAACGTCATCCCATACTACGTAATGCGTTATAACGTCATCCCATATAACGTAACACGGTATAACGTCATACCATATAACCTATTTACGTTATAACGTCATACCATATAACGTATTACGTTATAACGTCATACCATATAACCTATTACGTTATAACGTCATACCATATAACGTAATACGTTATAACGTTATACCATATAACCTATTACGTTATAACGTCATCCCATATAACGCAATACGTTATAACGTCATGCCATATAACGTAGTACGTTATAGCGTCATACCATATAACGTAATACGTTATAACGTCATCCCATATAACGTAATACGGTATAACGTCATACCAAATAACCTATATACGTTATAACGTCACACCATATAACGTAATTCGGTACAACGTCATACCACATAACCTATTTACGTTATAACGTCATACCATATAACGTATTACGTTATAACGTCATGCCATATAACGTAATACGTTATAGCGTCATACCATATAACGTAATGCGTTATAACGTCGACCCATATTACGTAATACGATATAACGTCACACCATATGACGTATTACGTTATAACGTCATACCGTATAACCTATTACGTTATAACGTCATAACATATAACGTAATTCGGTACAACGTCATACCACATAACCTATTTACGTTATAACGTCATACCATATAACGTATTACGTTATAACGGTATTCCATATAACGTAATACGTTATAACGTCATCCCATATAACGTAATGCGTTATAACGACGACCCATATTACGTAATACGATATAACGTTACACCATATGACGTATTACGTTATAACGTCATACAGTATAACCTATTACGTTATAACGTCATCCCATATAACGTAATACGTTATAACGTCATCCCATATAACGCAATACCTTATAACCTCGTCCCAAATAACCTAATGCGTTATAACGCCATCCCATATTACGTAATGCGTTATAACGTCATCCCATATAACGTAATACGGCATAACGTCATACCATATAACCTATTTACGTTATGACGTCATACCATATAACGTATTACGTTATAACGTCATACCATATAACCTATTACGTTATAACGTCATACCATATAACGTAATACGTTATAACGTTATACCATATAAACTATTATGTTATAACGTCATCCCACATTACGTAATACGTTATAACGTCATCCCATATAACGTAATACGTTATAACGTCGTACCATATAACGCAATACGTTATAACGTCATCCCATATAACGTAATGCGGTATAACGTCATACCATATAACCTATTTACGTTATAACGTCATACCATATAACGTAATTCAGTATAACGTCATACCATATAACCTATTTACGTTATAACGTCATACCATATAACGTATTACGTTATAACGTTACGTTATAACGTCATGCCATATAACGTAATACGTTATAACGTCTTCCTATATAACGTTATACGTTATAACGTCATCCCATATAACGTAATACGGTATAATGTCGTCCCATATAACGTAATACGTTATAACGTCATCGCGTATTACGTAATACGTTATAACGTCATCCCATATAATGTAATTCGGTATAACGTCATACCATATAACCTATTACGTTATAACGTCATCCCATATAACGTAATACGTTATAACGTCATGCCATATAACGTAATACGTTATAACGTCTTCCTATATAACGTTATACGTTATAACGTCATCCCATATAACGTAATACGGTATAACGTCATACCATATAACCTATTACGTTATAACGTCATCCCATATAACGTAATACGTTACAACGTCATCCCATATAACGTAATACGTTATAACATCATCCCATATAACGTAATACGGTATTTCGTCATACGATATAACCTATTTACGTTATAACGTCATACCATATAACGTAATTCGGTATAACGTCATACCATATAACCTGTTTACGTTATAACGTCATACCATATAACCTATTACGCTATAACGTCATACCATATAACGTAATACGTTATAACGTTATACCATATAACCTATTACGTTATAACGTCATACCATATATCGTAATACGTTATAACGTCGTCCCACATAACGTAATACGTTAGAACATCATCCCATATTACGCAATACGTTATAACGTCATCCCATATAAAGAAATACGTTATAACGTCATCCCATATAACGTAATACGTTATAACGTCATCCCATATAACGTAATACGTTATAACGTCATCCCATATAACGTAATACGGTATAACGTCATACCAAATAACCTATATACGTTATAACGTCACACCATATAACGTAATTCGGTACAACGTCATACCACATAACCTATTTACGTTATAGCGTCATACCATATAACCTATTTACGTTATAACGTCATACCATACAACGTAATACGTTATAACGTTATACCATATAAACTATTACGTTATAACGTCATCCCATATTACGTAATACGTTATAACGTCATCCCATATAACGTAATACGTTATAACGTCGTACCATATAATGCAATACGTTATAACGTCATCCCATATAACGTAATGCGGTATAACGTCATACCATATAACCTATTTACGTTATAACGTCATCCCATATAACGTAATATTTTATAACGTCATCCCATATTACGTAATACGTTATAACGTCATCCCATATAACGTAATACGGTATAACGTCATACCATATAACCTATTACGTTATAACGTCATCCCATATAACGTAATACGTTATAACGTCATCCCATATAACGTAATACGTTATAACGTCATCCCATATAACGTAATACGGTATAACGTCATACCATATAACCTATTTACGTTATAACGTCATACCATATAACGTAATTCAGTATAACGTCATACCATATAACCTATTTACGTTATAACGTCATACCATATAACGTATTACGTTATAACGTCATGCCATATAACGTAATACGTTATAACGTCTTCCTATATAACGTAATACGTTATAACGTCATCCCATATAACGTAATACGGTATGATGTCGCCCCATATAACGTAATACGTTATAACGTCATCGCGTATTACGTAATACGTTATAACGTCATCCCATATAACGTAATACGGTATAACGTCATACCGTATAACCTATTTACGTTATACCGTCATACCATATAACGTATTACGTTATACCGTCATACCATATAAAATATTATGTTATAACGTCATACCATATAACGTAATACGTTATAATTTTATACCATATATCCGATTACGTTATAACGTCAGCCCATATAACGTAATATGTTATAATGTCATCCCATATTACGTAATACGTTATAACGTCATCCCATATAACGTAATACGTTACAACGTCATCCCATATAACGTAATACGTTATAACATCATCCCGTATAACGTAATACGGTATTTCGTCATACGATATAACCTATTTACGTTATAACGTCATACCGTATAACGTAATTCGGTATAACGTCATACCATGTAACCTGTTTACGTTATAACGTCATACCATATAACGTATTACGCTATAACGTCATACCATATAACGTAATACGTTATAACGTTATACCATATAACCTATTACGCTATAACGTCATACCATATAACGTAATACGTTATAACGTCATCCCATATAACGTAATACGTTATAACGTCATCCCATATAACGAAATACGTTATGACGTCATCCCATATAACGTAATACGGTATAACGTCATACCATATAACCTATTACGTTATAACGTCATCCCATATAACGTAATACGTTACAACGTCATCCCATATAACGTAATACGTTATAACATCATCCCGTATAACGTAATACGGTATTTCGTCATACGATATAACCTATTTACGTTATAACGTCATACCGTATAACGTAATTCGGTATAACGTCATACCATGTAACCTGTTTACGTTATAACGTCATACCATATAACGTATTACGCTATAACGTCATACCATATAAAATATTATGTTATAACGTCACACCATATAACATAATCCGTTATAATTTTATACCATATAACCTATTACGTTATAACGTCAGCCCATATAACGTAATATTTTATAACGTCATCCCATATTACGTAATACGTTATAACGTCATCCCATATAACGTAATACGGTATAACGTCATACCATATAACCTATTACGTTATAACGTCATCCCATATAACGTAATACGTTATAACGTCATCCCATATAACGCAATACCTTATAACCTCGTCCCAAATAACCTAATGCGTTATAACGCCATCCCATATTACGTAATGCGTTATAACGTCATCCCATATAACGTAATACGGCATAACGTCATAAAATATAACCTATTTACGTTATGACGTCATACCATATAACGTATTACGTTATAACGTCATACCATATAACCTATTACGTTATAACGTCATACCATATAACGTAATACGTTATAACGTTATACCATATAAACTATTACGTTATAACGTCATCCCATATTACGTAATACGTTATAACGTCATCCCATATAACGTAATACGTTATAACGTCGTACCATATAACGCAATACGTTATAACGTCATCCCATATAACGTAATGCGGTATAACGTCATACCATATAACCTATTTACGTTATAACGTCATACCATATAACGTAATTCAGTATAACGTCATACCATATAACCTATTTACGTTATAACGTCATACCATATAACGTATTACGTTATAACGTCATGCCATATAACGTAATACGTTATAACGTCTTCCTATATAACGTTATACGTTATAACGTCATCCCATATAACGTAATACGGTATAATGTCGTCCCATATAACGTAATACGTTATAACGTCATCCCATATTACGTAATACGTTATAACGTCATCCCATATAACGTAATACGGTATAACGTCATACCATATAACCTATTACGTTATAACGTCATCCCATATAACGTAATACGTTACAACGTCATCCCATATAACGTAATACGTTATAACATCATCCCATATAACGTAATACGGTATTTCGTCATACGATATAACCTATTTACGTTATAACGTCATACCATATAACGTAATTCGGTATAACGTCATACCATATAACCTGTTTACGTTATAACGTCATACCATATAACCTATTACGCTATAACGTCATACCATATAACGTAATACGTTATAACGTTATACCATATAACCTATTACGTTATAACGTCATACCATATATCGTAATACGTTATAACGTCGTCCCACATAACGTAATACGTTAGAACATCATCCCATATTACGCAATACGTTATAACGTCATCCCATATAACGAAATACGTTATAACGTCATCCCATATAACGTAATACGTTATAACGTCATCCCATATAACGTAATACGTTATAACGTCATCCCATATAACGTAATACGGTATAACGTCATACCAAATAACCTATATACGTTATAACGTCACACCATATAACGTAATTCGGTACAACGTCATACCACATAACCTATTTACGTTATAGCGTCATACCATATAACCTATTTACGTTATAACGTCATACCATACAACGTAATACGTTATAACGTTATACCATATAAACTATTACGTTATAACGTCATCCCATATTACGTAATACGTTATAACGTCATCCCATATAACGTAATACGTTATAACGTCGTACCATATAATGCAATACGTTATAACGTCATCCCATATAACGTAATGCGGTATAACGTCATACCATATAACCTATTTACGTTATAACGTCATACCATATAACGTATTACGTTATACCGTCATACCATATAAAATATTATGTTATAACGTCACACCATATAACATAATCCGTTATAATTTTATACCATATAAACTATTACGTTATAACGTCATCCCATATTACGTAATACGTTATAACGTCATCCCATATAACGTAATACGTTATAACGTCGTACCATATAACGCAATACGTTATAACGTCATCCCATATAACGTAATGCGGTATAACGTCATACCATATAACCTATTTACGTTATAACGTCATACCATATAACGTAATTCAGTATAACGTCATACCATATAACCTATTTACGTTATAACGTCATCCCATATAACGTAATGCGGTATAACGTCATACCATATAACCTATTTACGTTATAACGTCATACCATATAACGTAATTCAGTATAACGTCATACCATATAACCTATTTACGTTATAACGTCATACCATATAACGTATTACGTTATAACGTTACGTTATAACGTCATGCCATATAACGTAATACGTTATAACGTCTTCCTATATAACGTTATACGTTATAACGTCATCCCATATAACGTAATACGGTATAATGTCGTCCCATATAACGTAATACGTTATAACGTCATCGCGTATTACGTAATACGTTATAACGTCATCCCATATAATGTAATTCGGTATAACGTCATACCATATAACCTATTACGTTATAACGTCATCCCATATAACGTAATACGTTACAACGTCATCCCATATAATGTAATACGTTATAACGTCATCCCGTATAACGTAATACGTTATAACGTCATCCCATATAACGTAATACGGTATAACGTCATACCGTATAACCTATTTACGTTATACCGTCATACCATATAACGTATTACGTTATAACGTCATACCATATAAAATATTATGTTATAACGTCACACCATATAACGTAATACGTTATAATTTTATACCATATATCCTATTACGTTATAACGTCAGCCCATATAACGTAATATGTTATAATGTCATCCCATATTACGTAATACGTTATAACGTCATCCCATATAACGTAATACGGTATAACGTCATACCATATAACCTATTACGTTATAACGTCATCCCATATAACGTAATACGTTACAACGTCATCCCATATAACGTAATACGTTATGACATCATCCCATATAACGTAATACGGTATTTCGTCATACGATATAACCTATTTACGTTATAACGTCATACCATATAACGTAATTCGGTATAACGTCATACCATATAACCTGTTTACGTTATAACGTCATACCATATAACCTATTACGCTATAACGTCATACCATATAACGTAATACGTTATAACGTTATACCATATAACCTATTACGTTATAACGTCATACCATATATCGTAATACGTTATAACGTCGTCCCACATAACGTAATACGTTAGAACATCATCCCATATTACGCAATACGTTATAACGTCATCCCATATAAAGAAATACGTTATAACGTCATCCCATATAACGTAATACGTTATAACGTCATCCCATATAACGTAATACGTTATAACGTCATCCCATATAACGTAATACGGTATAACGTCATACCAAATAACCTATATACGTTATAACGTCACACCATATAACGTAATTCGGTACAACGTCATACCACATAACCTATTTACGTTATAGCGTCATACCATATAACCTATTTACGTTATAACGTCATACCATACAACGTAATACGTTATAACGTTATACCATATAAACTATTACGTTATAACGTCATCCCATATTACGTAATACGTTATAACGTCATCCCATATAACGTAATACGTTATAACGTCGTACCATATAATGCAATACGTTATAACGTCATCCCATATAACGTAATGCGGTATAACGTCATACCATATAACCTATTTACGTTATAACGTCATCCCATATAACGTAATATTTTATAACGTCATCCCATATTACGTAATACGTTATAACGTCATCCCATATAACGTAATACGGTATAACGTCATACCATATAACCTATTACGTTATAACGTCATCCCATATAACGTAATACGTTATAACGTCATCCCATATAACGTAATACGTTATAACGTCATCCCATATAACGTAATACGGTATAACGTCATACCATATAACCTATTTACGTTATAACGTCATACCATATAACGTAATTCAGTATAACGTCATACCATATAACCTATTTACGTTATAACGTCATACCATATAACGTATTACGTTATAACGTCATGCCATATAACGTAATACGTTATAACGTCTTCCTATATAACGTAATACGTTATAACGTCATCCCATATAACGTAATACGGTATGATGTCGCCCCATATAACGTAATACGTTATAACGTCATCGCGTATTACGTAATACGTTATAACGTCATCCCATATAACGTAATACGGTATAACGTCATACCGTATAACCTATTTACGTTATAACGTCATACCATATAACGTATTACGTTATACCGTCATACCATATAAAATATTATGTTATAACGTCATACCATATAACGTAATACGTTATAATTTTATACCATATATCCGATTACGTTATAACGTCAGCCCATATAACGTAATATGTTATAATGTCATCCCATATTACGTAATACGTTATAACGTCATCCCATATAACGTAATACGTTACAACGTCATCCCATATAACGTAATACGTTATAACATCATCCCGTATAACGTAATACGGTATTTCGTCATACGATATAACCTATTTACGTTATAACGTCATACCGTATAACGTAATTCGGTATAACGTCATACCATGTAACCTGTTTACGTTATAACGTCATACCATATAACGTATTACGCTATAACGTCATACCATATAACGTAATACGTTATAACGTTATACCATATAACCTATTACGCTATAACGTCATACCATATAACGTAATACGTTATAACGTCATCCCATATAACGTAATACGTTATAACGTCATCCCATATAACGAAATACGTTATGACGTCATCCCATATAACGTAATACGGTATAACGTCATACCATATAACCTATTACGTTATAACGTCATCCCATATAACGTAATACGTTACAACGTCATCCCATATAACGTAATACGTTATAACATCATCCCGTATAACGTAATACGGTATTTCGTCATACGATATAACCTATTTACGTTATAACGTCATACCGTATAACGTAATTCGGTATAACGTCATACCATGTAACCTGTTTACGTTATAACGTCATACCATATAACGTATTACGCTATAACGTCATACCATATAAAATATTATGTTATAACGTCACACCATATAACATAATCCGTTATAATTTTATACCATATAACCTATTACGTTATAACGTCAGCCCATATAACGTAATATTTTATAACGTCATCCCATATTACGTAATACGTTATAACGTCATCCCATATAACGTAATACGGTATAACGTCATACCATATAACCTATTACGTTATAACGTCATCCCATATAACGTAATACGTTATAACGTCATCCCATATAACGCAATACCTTATAACCTCGTCCCAAATAACCTAATGCGTTATAACGCCATCCCATATTACGTAATGCGTTATAACGTCATCCCATATAACGTAATACGGCATAACGTCATAAAATATAACCTATTTACGTTATGACGTCATACCATATAACGTATTACGTTATAACGTCATACCATATAACCTATTACGTTATAACGTCATACCATATAACGTAATACGTTATAACGTTATACCATATAAACTATTACGTTATAACGTCATCCCATATTACGTAATACGTTATAACGTCATCCCATATAACGTAATACGTTATAACGTCGTACCATATAACGCAATACGTTATAACGTCATCCCATATAACGTAATGCGGTATAACGTCATACCATATAACCTATTTACGTTATAACGTCATACCATATAACGTAATTCAGTATAACGTCATACCATATAACCTATTTACGTTATAACGTCATACCATATAACGTATTACGTTATAACGTCATGCCATATAACGTAATACGTTATAACGTCTTCCTATATAACGTTATACGTTATAACGTCATCCCATATAACGTAATACGGTATAATGTCGTCCCATATAACGTAATACGTTATAACGTCATCCCATATTACGTAATACGTTATAACGTCATCCCATATAACGTAATACGGTATAACGTCATACCATATAACCTATTACGTTATAACGTCATCCCATATAACGTAATACGTTACAACGTCATCCCATATAACGTAATACGTTATAACATCATCCCATATAACGTAATACGGTATTTCGTCATACGATATAACCTATTTACGTTATAACGTCATACCATATAACGTAATTCGGTATAACGTCATACCATATAACCTGTTTACGTTATAACGTCATACCATATAACCTATTACGCTATAACGTCATACCATATAACGTAATACGTTATAACGTTATACCATATAACCTATTACGTTATAACGTCATACCATATATCGTAATACGTTATAACGTCGTCCCACATAACGTAATACGTTAGAACATCATCCCATATTACGCAATACGTTATAACGTCATCCCATATAACGAAATACGTTATAACGTCATCCCATATAACGTAATACGTTATAACGTCATCCCATATAACGTAATACGTTATAACGTCATCCCATATAACGTAATACGGTATAACGTCATACCAAATAACCTATATACGTTATAACGTCACACCATATAACGTAATTCGGTACAACGTCATACCACATAACCTATTTACGTTATAGCGTCATACCATATAACCTATTTACGTTATAACGTCATACCATACAACGTAATACGTTATAACGTTATACCATATAAACTATTACGTTATAACGTCATCCCATATTACGTAATACGTTATAACGTCATCCCATATAACGTAATACGTTATAACGTCGTACCATATAATGCAATACGTTATAACGTCATCCCATATAACGTAATGCGGTATAACGTCATACCATATAACCTATTTACGTTATAACGTCATACCATATAACGTATTACGTTATACCGTCATACCATATAAAATATTATGTTATAACGTCACACCATATAACATAATCCGTTATAATTTTATACCATATAACCTATTACGTTATAACGTCAGCCCATATAACGTAATATTTTATAACGTCATCCCATATTACGTAATACGTTATAACGTCATCCCATATAACGTAATACGGTATAACGTCATACCATATAACCTATTACGTTATAACGTCATCCCATATAACGTAATACGTTATAACGTCATCCCATATAACGTAATACGTTATAACGTCATCCCATATAACGTAATACGGTATAACGTCATACCATATAACCTATTTACGTTATAACGTCATACCATATAACGTAATTCAGTATAACGTCATACCATATAACCTATTTACGTTATAACGTCATACCATATAACGTATTACGTTATAACGTCATGCCATATAACGTAATACGTTATAACGTCTTCCTATATAACGTAATACGTTATAACGTCATCCCATATAACGTAATACGGTATGATGTCGCCCCATATAACGTAAGACGTTATAACGTCATCCCATATAACGAAATACGTTATAACGTCATCCCATATAACGTAATACGGTATAACGTCATACCATATAACCTATTACGTTATAACGTCATACCATATAACGTAATTCAGTATAACGTCATACCATATAACCTATTTACGTTATAACGTCATACCATATAACGTATTACGTTATAACGTCATGCCATATAACGTAATACGTTATAACGTCATCCCATATAACGTAATACGGTATAACGTCATACCGTATAACCTATTTACGTTATACCGTCATACCATATAACGTATTACGTTATACCGTCATACCATATAAAATATTATGTTATAACGTCATACCATATAACGTAATACGTTATAATTTTATACCATATATCCGATTACGTTATAACGTCAGCCCATATAACGTAATATGTTATAATGTCATCCCATATTACGTAATACGTTATAACGTCATCCCATATAACGTAATACGTTACAACGTCATCCCATATAACGTAATACGTTATAACATCATCCCGTATAACGTAATACGGTATTTCGTCATACGATATAACCTATTTACGTTATAACGTCATACCGTATAACGTAATTCGGTATAACGTCATACCATGTAACCTGTTTACGTTATAACGTCATACCATATAACGTATTACGCTATAACGTCATACCATATAACGTAATACGTTATAACGTTATACCATATAACCTATTACGCTATAACGTCATACCATATAACGTAATACGTTATAACGTCATCCCATATAACGTAATACGTTATAACGTCATCCCATATAACGAAATACGTTATAACGTCATCCCATATAACGTAATACGGTATAACGTCATACCATATAACCTATTACGTTATAACGTCATCCCATATAACGTAATACGTTACAACGTCATCCCATATAACGTAATACGTTATAACATCATCCCGTATAACGTAATACGGTATTTCGTCATACGATATAACCTATTTACGTTATAACGTCATACCGTATAACGTAATTCGGTATAACGTCATACCATGTAACCTGTTTACGTTATAACGTCATACCATATAACGTATTACGCTATAACGTCATACCATATAAAATATTATGTTATAACGTCACACCATATAACATAATCCGTTATAATTTTATACCATATAACCTATTACGTTATAACGTCAGCCCATATAACGTAATATTTTATAACGTCATCCCATATTACGTAATACGTTATAACGTCATCCCATATAACGTAATACGGTATAACGTCATACCATATAACCTATTACGTTATAACGTCATCCCATATAACGTAATACGTTATAACGTCATCCCATATAACGCAATACCTTATAACCTCGTCCCAAATAACCTAATGCGTTATAACGCCATCCCATATTACGTAATGCGTTATAACGTCATCCCATATAACGTAATACGGCATAACGTCATAAAATATAACCTATTTACGTTATGACGTCATACCATATAACGTATTACGTTATAACGTCATACCATATAACCTATTACGTTATAACGTCATACCATATAACGTAATACGTTATAACGTTATACCATATAAACTATTACGTTATAACGTCATCCCATATTACGTAATACGTTATAACGTCATCCCATATAACGTAATACGTTATAACGTCGTACCATATAACGCAATACGTTATAACGTCATCCCATATAACGTAATGCGGTATAACGTCATACCATATAACCTATTTACGTTATAACGTCATACCATATAACGTAATTCAGTATAACGTCATACCATATAACCTATTTACGTTATAACTTCATACCATATAACGTATTACGTTATAACGTCATGCCATATAACGTAATACGTTATAACGTCTTCCTATATAACGTTATACGTTATAACGTCATCCCATATAACGTAATACGGTATAATGTCGTCCCATATAACGTAATACGTTATAACGTCATCGCGTATTACGTAATACGTTATAACGTCATCCCATATAATGTAATTCGGTATAACGTCATACCATATAACCTATTACGTTATAACGTCATCCCATATAACGTAATACGTTACAACGTCATCCCATATAATGTAATACGTTATAACGTCATCCCATATAACGTAATACGTTATAACGTCATCCCATATAACGTAATACGGTATAACGTCATACCGTATAACCTATTTACGTTATACCGTCATACCATATAACGTATTACGTTATACCGTCATACCATATAAAATATTATGTTATAACGTCACACCATATAACGTAATACGTTATAATTTTATACCATATATCCTATTACGTTATAACGTCAGCCCATATAACGTAATATGTTATAATGTCATCCCATATTACGTAATACGTTATAACGTCATCCCATATAACGTAATACGGTATAACGTCATACCATATAACCTATTACGTTATAACGTCATCCCATATAACGTAATACGTTACAACGTCATCCCATATAACGTAATACGTTATAACATCATCCCATATAACGTAATACGGTATTTCGTCATACGATATAACCTATTTACGTTATAACGTCATACCATATAACGTAATTCGGTATAACGTCATACCATATAACCTGTTTACGTTATAACGTCATACCATATAACCTATTACGCTATAACGTCATACCATATAACGTAATACGTTATAACGTTATACCATATAACCTATTACGTTATAACGTCATACCATATATCGTAATACGTTATAACGTCGTCCCACATAACGTAATACGTTAGAACATCATCCCATATTACGCAATACGTTATAACGTCATCCCATATAACGAAATACGTTATAACGTCATCCCATATAACGTAATACGTTATAACGTCATCCCATATAACGTAATACGTTATAACGTCATCCCATATAACGTAATACGGTATAACGTCATACCAAATAACCTATATACGTTATAACGTCACACCATATAACGTAATTCGGTACAACGTCATACCACATAACCTATTTACGTTATAGCGTCATACCATATAACCTATTTACGTTATAACGTCATACCATACAACGTAATACGTTATAACGTTATACCATATAAACTATTACGTTATAACGTCATCCCATATTACGTAATACGTTATAACGTCATCCCATATAACGTAATACGTTATAACGTCGTACCATATAATGCAATACGTTATAACGTCATCCCATATAACGTAATGCGGTATAACGTCATACCATATAACCTATTTACGTTATAACGTCATACCATATAACGTATTACGTTATACCGTCATACCATATAAAATATTATGTTATAACGTCACACCATATAACATAATCCGTTATAATTTTATACCATATAACCTATTACGTTATAACGTCAGCCCATATAACGTAATATTTTATAACGTCATCCCATATTACGTAATACGTTATAACGTCATCCCATATAACGTAATACGGTATAACGTCATACCATATAACCTATTACGTTATAACGTCATCCCATATAACGTAATACGTTATAACGTCATCCCATATAACGTAATACGTTTTAACGTCATCCCATATAACGTAATACGGTATAACGTCATACCATATAACCTATTTACGTTATAACGTCATACCATATAACGTAATTCAGTATAACGTCATACCATATAACCTATTTACGTTATAACGTCATACCATATAACGTATTACGTTATAACGTCATGCCATATAACGTAATACGTTATAACGTCTTCCTATATAACGTAATACGTTATAACGTCATCCCATATAACGTAATACGGTATGATGTCGTCCCATATAACGTAATACGTTATAACGTCATCGCGTATTACGTAATACGTTATAACGTCATCCCATATAACGTAATTCGGTATAACGTCATACCATATAACCTATTACGTTATAACGTCATCCCATATAACGTAATACGTTACAACGTCATCCCATATAATGTAATACGTTATAACGTCATCCCATATAACGTAATACGTTATAACGTCATCCCATATAACGTAATACGGTATAACGTCATACCGTATAACCTATTTACGTTATACCGTCATACCATATAACGTATTACGTTATACCGTCATACCATATAAAATATTATGTTATAACGTCATACCATATAACGTAATACGTTATAATTTTATACCATATATCCGATTACGTTATAACGTCAGCCCATATAACGTAATATGTTATAATGTCATCCCATATTACGTAATACGTTATAACGTCATCCCATATAACGTAATACGTTACAACGTCGTCCCACATAACGTAATACGTTAGAACATCATCCCATATTACGCAATACGTTATAACGTCATCCCATATAACGAAATACGTTATAACGTCATCCCATATAACGTAATACGTTATAACGTCATCCCATATAACGTAATACGTTATAACGTCATCCCATATAACGTAATACGGTATAACGTCATACCAAATAACCTATATACGTTATAACGTCACACCATATAACGTAATTCGGTACAACGTCATACCACATAACCTATTTACGTTATAGCGTCATACCATATAACCTATTTACGTTATAACGTCATACCATACAACGTAATACGTTATAACGTTATACCATATAAACTATTACGTTATAACGTCATCCCATATTACGTAATACGTTATAACGTCATCCCATATAACGTAATACGTTATAACGTCGTACCATATAATGCAATACGTTATAACGTCATCCCATATAACGTAATGCGGTATAACGTCATACCATATAACCTATTTACGTTATAACGTCATACCATATAACGTATTACGTTATACCGTCATACCATATAAAATATTATGTTATAACGTCACACCATATAACATAATCCGTTATAATTTTATACCATATAACCTATTACGTTATAACGTCAGCCCATATAACGTAATATTTTATAACGTCATCCCATATTACGTAATACGTTATAACGTCATCCCATATAACGTAATACGGTATAAAGTCATACCATATAACCTATTACGTTATAACGTCATCCCATATAACGTAATACGTTATAACGTCATCCCATATAACGTAATACGTTATAACGTCATCCCATATAACGTAATACGGTATAACGTCATACCATATAACCTATTTACGTTATAACGTCATACCATATAACGTAATTCAGTATAACGTCATACCATATAACCTATTTACGTTATAACGTCATACCATATAACGTATTACGTTATAACGTCATGCCATATAACGTAATACGTTATAACGTCTTCCTATATAACGTAATACGTTATAACGTCATCCCATATAACGTAATACGGTATGATGTCGTCCCATATAACGTAATACGTTATAACGTCATCGCGTATTACGTAATACGTTATAACGTCATCCCATATAACGTAATTCGGTATAACGTCATACCATATAACCTATTACGTTATAACGTCATCCCATATAACGTAATACGTTACAACGTCATCCCATATAATGTAATACGTTATAACGTCATCCCATATAACGTAATACGTTATAACGTCATCCCATATAACGTAATACGGTATAACGTCATACCGTATAACCTATTTACGTTATACCGTCATACCATATAACGTATTACGTTATACCGTCATACCATATAAAATATTATGTTATAACGTCATACCATATAACGTAATACGTTATAATTTTATACCATATATCCGATTACGTTATAACGTCAGCCCATATAACGTAATATGTTATAATGTCATCCCATATTACGTAATACGTTATAACGTCATCCCATATAACGTAATACGTTACAACGTCATCCCATATAACGTAATACGTTATAACATCATCCCGTATAACGTAATACGGTATTTCGTCATACGATATAACCTATTTACGTTATAACGTCATACCGTATAACGTAATTCGGTATAACGTCATACCATGTAACCTGTTTACGTTATAACGTCATACCATATAACGTATTACGCTATAACGTCATACCATATAACGTAATACGTTATAACGTTATACCATATAACCTATTACGCTATAACGTCATACCATATAACGTAATACGTTATAACGTCATCCCATATAACGTAATACGTTATAACGTCATCCCATATAACGAAATACGTTATAACGTCATCCCATATAACGTAATACGGTATAACGTCATACCATATAACCTATTACGTTATAACGTCATCCCATATAACGTAATACGTTACAACGTCATCCCATATAACGTAATACGTTATAACATCATCCCGTATAACGTAATACGGTATTTCGTCATACGATATAACCTATTTACGTTATAACGTCATACCGTATAACGTAATTCGGTATAACGTCATACCATGTAACCTGTTTACGTTATAACGTCATACCATATAACGTATTACGCTATAACGTCATACCATATAACGTAATACGTTATAACGTTATACCATATAACCTATTACGCTATAACGTCATACCATATAACGTAATACGTTAGAACATCATCCCATATTACGTAATACGTTATAACGTCATCCCATATAACGAAATACGTTATAACGTCATCCCATATAACGTAATACGTTATAACGTCATCCCATATAACGTAATACGTTATAACGTCATCCCATATAACGCAAAACGTTATAACGTCTTCCCACATAACGTAATACGTTATAACGTCATCCCATATTACGTAATACGTTATAACGTCATCCCATATAACGAAATACGTTATAACGTCATCCCATATAACGTAATACGTTATAACGTCATCCCATATAACGTAATACGTTATAACGTCATCAAATATAACGTAATACGTTACAACGTCTTCCCATGTAACGTCATCCCATATAACGTAATACGGCATAACGTCATAAAATATAACCTATTTACGTTATGACGTCATACCATATAACGTATTACGTTATAACGTCATACCATATAACCTATTACGTTATAACGTCATACCATATAACGTAATACGTTATAACGTTATACCATATAAACTATTACGTTATAACGTCATCCCATATTACGTAATACGTTATAACGTCATCCCATATAACGTAATACGTTATAACGTCGTACCATATAACGCAATACGTTATAACGTCATCCCATATAACGTAATGCGGTATAACGTCATACCATATAACCTATTTACGTTATAACGTCATACCATATAACGTAATTCAGTATAACGTCATACCATATAACCTATTTACGTTATAACGTCATACCATATAACGTATTACGTTATAACGTCATGCCATATAACGTAATACGTTATAACGTCTTCCTATATAACGTTATACGTTATAACGTCATCCCATATAACGTAATACGGTATAATGTCGTCCCATATAACGTAATACGTTATAACGTCATCCCATATTACGTAATACGTTATAACGTCATCCCATATAACGTAATACGGTATAACGTCATACCATATAACCTATTACGTTATAACGTCATCCCATATAACGTAATACGTTACAACGTCATCCCATATAACGTAATACGTTATAACATCATCCCATATAACGTAATACGGTATTTCGTCATACGATATAACCTATTTACGTTATAACGTCATACCATATAACGTAATTCGGTATAACGTCATACCATATAACCTGTTTACGTTATAACGTCATACCATATAACCTATTACGCTATAACGTCATACCATATAACGTAATACGTTATAACGTTATACCATATAACCTATTACGTTATAACGTCATACCATATATCGTAATACGTTATAACGTCGTCCCACATAACGTAATACGTTAGAACATCATCCCATATTACGCAATACGTTATAACGTCATCCCATATAACGAAATACGTTATAACGTCATCCCATATAACGTAATACGTTATAACGTCATCCCATATAACGTAATACGTTATAACGTCATCCCATATAACGTAATACGGTATAACGTCATACCAAATAACCTATATACGTTATAACGTCACACCATATAACGTAATTCGGTACAACGTCATACCACATAACCTATTTACGTTATAGCGTCATACCATATAACCTATTTACGTTATAACGTCATACCATACAACGTAATACGTTATAACGTTATACCATATAAACTATTACGTTATAACGTCATCCCATATTACGTAATACGTTATAACGTCATCCCATATAACGTAATACGTTATAACGTCGTACCATATAATGCAATACGTTATAACGTCATCCCATATAACGTAATGCGGTATAACGTCATACCATATAACCTATTTACGTTATAACGTCATACCATATAACGTATTACGTTATACCGTCATACCATATAAAATATTATGTTATAACGTCACACCATATAACATAATCCGTTATAATTTTATACCATATAACCTATTACGTTATAACGTCAGCCCATATAACGTAATATTTTATAACGTCATCCCATATTACGTAATACGTTATAACGTCATCCCATATAACGTAATACGGTATAACGTCATACCATATAACCTATTACGTTATAACGTCATCCCATATAACGTAATACGTTATAACGTCATCCCATATAACGTAATACGTTATAACGTCATCCCATATAACGTAATACGGTATAACGTCATACCATATAACCTATTTACGTTATAACGTCATACCATATAACGTAATTCAGTATAACGTCATACCATATAACCTATTTACGTTATAACGTCATACCATATAACGTATTACGTTATAACGTCATGCCATATAACGTAATACGTTATAACGTCTTCCTATATAACGTAATACGTTATAACGTCATCCCATATAACGTAATACGGTATGATGTCGCCCCATATAACGTAAGACGTTATAACGTCATCCCATATAACGAAATACGTTATAACGTCATCCCATATAACGTAATACGGTATAACGTCATACCATATAACCTATTACGTTATAACGTCATACCATATAACGTAATTCAGTATAACGTCATACCATATAACCTATTTACGTTATAACGTCATACCATATAACGTATTACGTTATAACGTCATGCCATATAACGTAATACGTTATAACGTCATCCCATATAACGTAATACGGTATAACGTCATACCGTATAACCTATTTACGTTATACCGTCATACCATATAACGTATTACGTTATACCGTCATACCATATAAAATATTATGTTATAACGTCATACCATATAACGTAATACGTTATAATTTTATACCATATATCCGATTACGTTATAACGTCAGCCCATATAACGTAATATGTTATAATGTCATCCCATATTACGTAATACGTTATAACGTCATCCCATATAACGTAATACGTTACAACGTCATCCCATATAACGTAATACGTTATAACATCATCCCGTATAACGTAATACGGTATTTCGTCATACGATATAACCTATTTACGTTATAACGTCATACCGTATAACGTAATTCGGTATAACGTCATACCATGTAACCTGTTTACGTTATAACGTCATACCATATAACGTATTACGCTATAACGTCATACCATATAACGTAATACGTTATAACGTTATACCATATAACCTATTACGCTATAACGTCATACCATATAACGTAATACGTTATAACGTCATCCCATATAACGTAATACGTTATAACGTCATCCCATATAACGAAATACGTTATAACGTCATCCCATATAACGTAATACGGTATAACGTCATACCATATAACCTATTACGTTATAACGTCATCCCATATAACGTAATACGTTACAACGTCATCCCATATAACGTAATACGTTATAACATCATCCCGTATAACGTAATACGGTATTTCGTCATACGATATAACCTATTTACGTTATAACGTCATACCGTATAACGTAATTCGGTATAACGTCATACCATGTAACCTGTTTACGTTATAACGTCATACCATATAACGTATTACGCTATAACGTCATACCATATAAAATATTATGTTATAACGTCACACCATATAACATAATCCGTTATAATTTTATACCATATAACCTATTACGTTATAACGTCAGCCCATATAACGTAATATTTTATAACGTCATCCCATATTACGTAATACGTTATAACGTCATCCCATATAACGTAATACGGTATAACGTCATACCATATAACCTATTACGTTATAACGTCATCCCATATAACGTAATACGTTATAACGTCATCCCATATAACGCAATACCTTATAACCTCGTCCCAAATAACCTAATGCGTTATAACGCCATCCCATATTACGTAATGCGTTATAACGTCATCCCATATAACGTAATACGGCATAACGTCATAAAATATAACCTATTTACGTTATGACGTCATACCATATAACGTATTACGTTATAACGTCATACCATATAACCTATTACGTTATAACGTCATACCATATAACGTAATACGTTATAACGTTATACCATATAAACTATTACGTTATAACGTCATCCCATATTACGTAATACGTTATAACGTCATCCCATATAACGTAATACGTTATAACGTCGTACCATATAACGCAATACGTTATAACGTCATCCCATATAACGTAATGCGGTATAACGTCATACCATATAACCTATTTACGTTATAACGTCATACCATATAACGTAATTCAGTATAACGTCATACCATATAACCTATTTACGTTATAACTTCATACCATATAACGTATTACGTTATAACGTCATGCCATATAACGTAATACGTTATAACGTCTTCCTATATAACGTTATACGTTATAACGTCATCCCATATAACGTAATACGGTATAATGTCGTCCCATATAACGTAATACGTTATAACGTCATCGCGTATTACGTAATACGTTATAACGTCATCCCATATAATGTAATTCGGTATAACGTCATACCATATAACCTATTACGTTATAACGTCATCCCATATAACGTAATACGTTACAACGTCATCCCATATAATGTAATACGTTATAACGTCATCCCATATAACGTAATACGTTATAACGTCATCCCATATAACGTAATACGGTATAACGTCATACCGTATAACCTATTTACGTTATACCGTCATACCATATAACGTATTACGTTATACCGTCATACCATATAAAATATTATGTTATAACGTCACACCATATAACGTAATACGTTATAATTTTATACCATATATCCTATTACGTTATAACGTCAGCCCATATAACGTAATATGTTATAATGTCATCCCATATTACGTAATACGTTATAACGTCATCCCATATAACGTAATACGGTATAACGTCATACCATATAACCTATTACGTTATAACGTCATCCCATATAACGTAATACGTTACAACGTCATCCCATATAACGTAATACGTTATAACATCATCCCATATAACGTAATACGGTATTTCGTCATACGATATAACCTATTTACGTTATAACGTCATACCATATAACGTAATTCGGTATAACGTCATACCATATAACCTGTTTACGTTATAACGTCATACCATATAACCTATTACGCTATAACGTCATACCATATAACGTAATACGTTATAACGTTATACCATATAACCTATTACGTTATAACGTCATACCATATATCGTAATACGTTATAACGTCGTCCCACATAACGTAATACGTTAGAACATCATCCCATATTACGCAATACGTTATAACGTCATCCCATATAACGAAATACGTTATAACGTCATCCCATATAACGTAATACGTTATAACGTCATCCCATATAACGTAATACGTTATAACGTCATCCCATATAACGTAATACGGTATAACGTCATACCAAATAACCTATATACGTTATAACGTCACACCATATAACGTAATTCGGTACAACGTCATACCACATAACCTATTTACGTTATAGCGTCATACCATATAACCTATTTACGTTATAACGTCATACCATACAACGTAATACGTTATAACGTTATACCATATAAACTATTACGTTATAACGTCATCCCATATTACGTAATACGTTATAACGTCATCCCATATAACGTAATACGTTATAACGTCGTACCATATAATGCAATACGTTATAACGTCATCCCATATAACGTAATGCGGTATAACGTCATACCATATAACCTATTTACGTTATAACGTCATACCATATAACGTATTACGTTATACCGTCATACCATATAAAATATTATGTTATAACGTCACACCATATAACATAATCCGTTATAATTTTATACCATATAACCTATTACGTTATAACGTCAGCCCATATAACGTAATATTTTATAACGTCATCCCATATTACGTAATACGTTATAACGTCATCCCATATAACGTAATACGGTATAACGTCATACCATATAACCTATTACGTTATAACGTCATCCCATATAACGTAATACGTTATAACGTCATCCCATATAACGTAATACGTTTTAACGTCATCCCATATAACGTAATACGGTATAACGTCATACCATATAACCTATTTACGTTATAACGTCATACCATATAACGTAATTCAGTATAACGTCATACCATATAACCTATTTACGTTATAACGTCATACCATATAACGTATTACGTTATAACGTCATGCCATATAACGTAATACGTTATAACGTCTTCCTATATAACGTAATACGTTATAACGTCATCCCATATAACGTAATACGGTATGATGTCGTCCCATATAACGTAATACGTTATAACGTCATCGCGTATTACGTAATACGTTATAACGTCATCCCATATAACGTAATTCGGTATAACGTCATACCATATAACCTATTACGTTATAACGTCATCCCATATAACGTAATACGTTACAACGTCATCCCATATAATGTAATACGTTATAACGTCATCCCATATAACGTAATACGTTATAACGTCATCCCATATAACGTAATACGGTATAACGTCATACCGTATAACCTATTTACGTTATACCGTCATACCATATAACGTATTACGTTATACCGTCATACCATATAAAATATTATGTTATAACGTCATACCATATAACGTAATACGTTATAATTTTATACCATATATCCGATTACGTTATAACGTCAGCCCATATAACGTAATATGTTATAATGTCATCCCATATTACGTAATACGTTATAACGTCATCCCATATAACGTAATACGTTACAACGTCGTCCCACATAACGTAATACGTTAGAACATCATCCCATATTACGCAATACGTTATAACGTCATCCCATATAACGAAATACGTTATAACGTCATCCCATATAACGTAATACGTTATAACGTCATCCCATATAACGTAATACGTTATAACGTCATCCCATATAACGTAATACGGTATAACGTCATACCAAATAACCTATATACGTTATAACGTCACACCATATAACGTAATTCGGTACAACGTCATACCACATAACCTATTTACGTTATAGCGTCATACCATATAACCTATTTACGTTATAACGTCATACCATACAACGTAATACGTTATAACGTTATACCATATAAACTATTACGTTATAACGTCATCCCATATTACGTAATACGTTATAACGTCATCCCATATAACGTAATACGTTATAACGTCGTACCATATAATGCAATACGTTATAACGTCATCCCATATAACGTAATGCGGTATAACGTCATACCATATAACCTATTTACGTTATAACGTCATACCATATAACGTATTACGTTATACCGTCATACCATATAAAATATTATGTTATAACGTCACACCATATAACATAATCCGTTATAATTTTATACCATATAACCTATTACGTTATAACGTCAGCCCATATAACGTAATATTTTATAACGTCATCCCATATTACGTAATACGTTATAACGTCATCCCATATAACGTAATACGGTATAAAGTCATACCATATAACCTATTACGTTATAACGTCATCCCATATAACGTAATACGTTATAACGTCATCCCATATAACGTAATACGTTATAACGTCATCCCATATAACGTAATACGGTATAACGTCATACCATATAACCTATTTACGTTATAACGTCATACCATATAACGTAATTCAGTATAACGTCATACCATATAACCTATTTACGTTATAACGTCATACCATATAACGTATTATGTTATAACGTCATGCCATATAACGTAATACGTTATAACGTCTTCCTATATAACGTAATACGTTATAACGTCATCCCATATAACGTAATACGGTATGATGTCGTCCCATATAACGTAATACGTTATAACGTCATCGCGTATTACGTAATACGTTATAACGTCATCCCATATAACGTAATTCGGTATAACGTCATACCATATAACCTATTACGTTATAACGTCATCCCATATAACGTAATACGTTACAACGTCATCCCATATAATGTAATACGTTATAACGTCATCCCATATAACGTAATACGTTATAACGTCATCCCATATAACGTAATACGGTATAACGTCATACCGTATAACCTATTTACGTTATACCGTCATACCATATAACGTATTACGTTATACCGTCATACCATATAAAATATTATGTTATAACGTCATACCATATAACGTAATACGTTATAATTTTATACCATATATCCGATTACGTTATAACGTCAGCCCATATAACGTAATATGTTATAATGTCATCCCATATTACGTAATACGTTATAACGTCATCCCATATAACGTAATACGTTACAACGTCATCCCATATAACGTAATACGTTATAACATCATCCCGTATAACGTAATACGGTATTTCGTCATACGATATAACCTATTTACGTTATAACGTCATACCGTATAACGTAATTCGGTATAACGTCATACCATGTAACCTGTTTACGTTATAACGTCATACCATATAACGTATTACGCTATAACGTCATACCATATAACGTAATACGTTATAACGTTATACCATATAACCTATTACGCTATAACGTCATACCATATAACGTAATACGTTATAACGTCATCCCATATAACGTAATACGTTATAACGTCATCCCATATAACGAAATACGTTATAACGTCATCCCATATAACGTAATACGGTATAACGTCATACCATATAACCTATTACGTTATAACGTCATCCCATATAACGTAATACGTTACAACGTCATCCCATATAACGTAATACGTTATAACATCATCCCGTATAACGTAATACGGTATTTCGTCATACGATATAACCTATTTACGTTATAACGTCATACCGTATAACGTAATTCGGTATAACGTCATACCATGTAACCTGTTTACGTTATAACGTCATACCATATAACGTATTACGCTATAACGTCATACCATATAACGTAATACGTTATAACGTTATACCATATAACCTATTACGCTATAACGTCATACCATATAACGTAATACGTTAGAACATCATCCCATATTACGTAATACGTTATAGCGTCATACCATATAACGTAATGCGTTATAACGTCGACCCATATTACGTAATACGATATAACGTCACACCATATGACGTAATACGTTATAACGTCATCCCATATAACGAAATACGTTATAACGTCATCCCATATAACGAAATACGTTATAACGTCATCCCATATAACGAAATACGTTATAACGTCATCCCATATAACGAAATACGTTATAACGTCATCCCATATAACGTAATACGTTATAACGTCATCCCATATAACGTAATACGTTATAACGTCATCCCATATAACGCAAAACGTTATAACGTCTTCCCACATAACGTAATACGTTATAACGTCATCCCATATTACGTAATACGTTATAACGTCATCCCATATAACGAAATACGTTATAACGTCATCCCATATAACGTAATACGTTATAACGTCATCCCATATAACGTAATACGTTATAACGTCATCAAATATAACGTAATACGTTACAACGTCTTCCCATGTAACGTCATCCCATATAACGTAATACGGTATAACGTCATACCATATAACCTATTTACGTTATAACGTCATACCATACAACGTATTACGTTATACCGTCATACCATATAAAATATTATGTTATAACGTCACACCATATAACGTAATACGTTATAATTTTTTACCATATAACCTATTACGTTATAACGTCAGCCCATATAACGTAATATTTTATAACGTCATCCCATATTACGTAATACGTTATAACGTCATCCCATATAACGTAATACGGTATAACGTCATACCATATAACCTATTACGTTATAACGTCATCCCATATAACGTAATACGTTATAACGTCATCCCATATAACGCAATACGTTATAACCTCATCCCACATAACCTAATGCGTTATAACGTCATCCCATACTACGTAATGCGTTATAACGTCATCCCATATAACGTAACACGGTATAACGTCATACCATATAACCTATTTACGTTATAACGTCATACCATATAACGTATTACGTTATAACGTCATACCATATAACCTATTACGTTATAACGTCATACCATATAACGTAATACGTTATAACGTTATACCATATAACCTATTACGTTATAACGTCATCCCATATAACGCAATACGTTATAACGTCATGCCATATAACGTAGTACGTTATAGCGTCATACCATATAACGTAATACGTTATAACGTCATCCCATATAACGTAATACGGTATAACGTCATACCAAATAACCTATATACGTTATAACGTCACACCATATAACGTAATTCGGTACAACGTCATACCACATAACCTATTTACGTTATAACGTCATACCATATAACGTATTACGTTATAACGTCATGCCATATAGCGTAATACGTTATAGCGTCATACCATATAACGTAATACGTTACAACGTCATCCCATATAACGTAATACGTTATAACATCATCCCGTATAACGTAATACGGTATTTCGTCATACGATATAACCTATTTACGTTATAACGTCATACCGTATAACGTAATTCGGTATAACGTCATACCATGTAACCTGTTTACGTTATAACGTCATACCATATAACGTATTACGCTATAACGTCATACCATATAACGTAATACGTTATAACGTTATACCATATAACCTATTACGCTATAACGTCATACCATATAACGTAATACGTTAGAACATCATCCCATATTACGTAATACGTTATAACGTCATCCCATATAACGAAATACGTTATAACGTCATCCCATATAACGTAATACGTTATAACGTCATCCCATATAACGTAATACGTTATAACGTCATCCCATATAACGCAAAACGTTATAACGTCTTCCCACATAACGTAATACGTTATAACGTCATCCCATATTACGTAATACGTTATAACGTCATCCCATATAACGAAATACGTTATAACGTCATCCCATATAACGTAATACGTTATAACGTCATCCCATATAACGTAATACGTTATAACGTCATCAAATATAACGTAATACGTTACAACGTCTTCCCATGTAACGTCATCCCATATAACGTAATACGGTATAACGTCATACCATATAACCTATTTACGTTATAACGTCATACCATACAACGTATTACGTTATACCGTCATACCATATAAAATATTATGTTATAACGTCACACCATATAACGTAATACGTTATAATTTTTTACCATATAACCTATTACGTTATAACGTCAGCCCATATAACGTAATATTTTATAACGTCATCCCATATTACGTAATACGTTATAACGTCATCCCATATAACGTAATACGGTATAACGTCATACCATATAACCTATTACGTTATAACGTCATCCCATATAACGTAATACGTTATAACGTCATCCCATATAACGCAATACGTTATAACCTCATCCCACATAACCTAATGCGTTATAACGTCATCCCATACTACGTAATGCGTTATAACGTCATCCCATATAACGTAACACGGTATAACGTCATACCATATAACCTATTTACGTTATAACGTCATACCATATAACGTATTACGTTATAACGTCGTACCATATAACCTATTACGTTATAACGTCATACCATATAACGTAATACGTTATAACGTTATACCATATAACCTATTACGTTATAACGTCATCCCATATAACGCAATACGTTATAACGTCATGCCATATAACGTAGTACGTTATAGCGTCATACCATATAACGTAATACGTTATAACGTCATCCCATATAACGTAATACGGTATAACGTCATACCAAATAACCTATATACGTTATAAAGTCACACCATATAACGTAATTCGGTACAACGTCATACCACATAACCTATTTACGTTATAACGTCATACCATATAACGTATTACGTTATAACGTCATGCCATATAACGTAATACGTTATAGCGTCATACCATATAACGTAATGCGTTATAACGTCGACCCATATTACGTAATACGATATAACGTCACACCATATGACGTATTACGTTATAACGTCATACCGTATAACCTATTACGTTATAACGTCATAACATATAACGTAATTCGGTACAACGTCATACCACATAACCTATTTACGTTATAACGTCATACCATATAACGTATTACGTTATAACTGTATTCCATATAACGTAATACGTTATAACGTCATCCCATATAACGTAATGCGTTATAACGACGACCCATATTACGTAATACGATATAACGTCACACCATATGACGTATTACGTTATAACGTCATACAGTATAACCTATTACGTTATAACGTCATCCCATATAACGTAATACGTTATAACGTCATCCCATATAACGCAATACCTTATAACCTCGTCCCAAATAACCTAATGCGTTATAACGCCATCCCATATTACGTAATGCGTTATAACGTCATCCCATATAACGTAATACGGCATAACGTCATACCATATAACCTATTTACGTTATGACGTCATACCATATAACGTATTACGTTATAACGTCATACCATATAACCTATTACGTTATAACGTCATACCATATAACGTAATACGTTATAACGTCATCCCATATAACGCAATACCTTATAACCTCGTCCCAAATAACCTAATGCCTTATAACGCCATCCCATATTACGTAATGCGTTATAACGTCATCCCATATAACGTAATACGGCATAACGTCATACCATATAACCTATTTACGTTATGACGTCATACCATATAACGTATTACGTTATAACGTCATACCATATAACCTATTACGTTATAACGTCATACCATATAACGCAATACGTTATAACGTCATCCCATATAACGTAATGCGGTATAACGTCATACCATATAACCTATTTACGTTATAACGTCATACCATATAACGTAATTCAGTATAACGTCATACCATATAACCTATTTACGTTATAACGTCATACCATATAACGTATTACGTTATAACGTCATGCCATATAACGTAATACGTTATAACGTCTTCCTATATAACGTTATACGTTATAACGTCATCCCATATAACGTAATACGGTATAATGTCGTCCCATATAACGTAATACGTTATAACGTCATCGCGTATTACGTAATACGTTATAACGTCATCCCATATAATGTAATTCGGTATAACGTCATACCATATAACCTATTACGTTATAACGTCATCCCATATAACGTAATACGTTATAACGTCATCCCATATAACGCAAAACGTTATAACGTCTTCCCACATAACGTAATACGTTATAACGTCATCCCATATTACGTAATACGTTATAACGTCATCCCATATAACGAAATACGTTATAACGTCATCCCATATAACGTAATACGTTATAACGTCATCCCATATAACGTAATACGTTATAACGTCATCAAATATAACGTAATACGTTATAATTTTATACCATATATCCTATTACGTTATAACGTCAGCCCATATAACGTAATATGTTATAATGTCATCCCATATTACGTAATACGTTATAACGTCATCCCATATAACGTAATACGGTATAACGTCATACCATATAACCTATTACGTTATAACGTCATCCCATATAACGTAATACGTTACAACGTCATCCCATATAACGTAATACGTTATAACATCATCCCATATAACGTAATACGGTATTTCGTCATACGATATAACCTATTTACGTTATAACGTCATACCATATAACGTAATTCGGTATAACGTCATACCATATAACCTGTTTACGTTATAACGTCATACCATATAACCTATTACGCTATAACGTCATACCATATAACGTAATACGTTATAACGTTATACCATATAACCTATTACGTTATAACGTCATACCATATATCGTAATACGTTATAACGTCGTCCCACATAACGTAATACGTTAGAACATCATCCCATATTACGCAATACGTTATAACGTCATCCCATATAACGAAATACGTTATAACGTCATCCCATATAACGTAATACGTTATAACGTCATCCCATATAACGTAATACGTTATAACGTCATCCCATATAACGTAATACGGTATAACGTCATACCAAATAACCTATATACGTTATAACGTCACACCATATAACGTAATTCGGTACAACGTCATACCACATAACCTATTTACGTTATAGCGTCATACCATATAACCTATTTACGTTATAACGTCATACCATACAACGTAATACGTTATAACGTTATACCATATAAACTATTACGTTATAACGTCATCCCATATTACGTAATACGTTATAACGTCATCCCATATAACGTAATACGTTATAACGTCGTACCATATAATGCAATACGTTATAACGTCATCCCATATAACGTAATGCGGTATAACGTCATACCATATAACCTATTTACGTTATAACGTCATACCATATAACGTATTACGTTATACCGTCATACCATATAAAATATTATGTTATAACGTCACACCATATAACATAATCCGTTATAATTTTATACCATATAACCTATTACGTTATAACGTCAGCCCATATAACGTAATATTTTATAACGTCATCCCATATTACGTAATACGTTATAACGTCATCCCATATAACGTAATACGGTATAACGTCATACCATATAACCTATTACGTTATAACGTCATCCCATATAACGTAATACGTTATAACGTCATCCCATATAACGTAATACGTTATAACGTCATCCCATATAACGTAATACGGTATAACGTCATACCATATAACCTATTTACGTTATAACGTCATACCATATAACGTAATTCAGTATAACGTCATACCATATAACCTATTTACGTTATAACGTCATACCATATAACGTATTACGTTATAACGTCATGCCATATAACGTAATACGTTATAACGTCTTCCTATATAACGTAATACGTTATAACGTCATCCCATATAACGTAATACGGTATGATGTCGCCCCATATAACGTAATACGTTATAACGTCATCGCGTATTACGTAATACGTTATAACGTCATCCCATATAACGTAATACGGTATAACGTCATACCGTATAACCTATTTACGTTATACCGTCATACCATATAACGTATTACGTTATACCGTCATACCATATAAAATATTATGTTATAACGTCATACCATATAACGTAATATGTTATAATTTTATACCATATATCCGATTACGTTATAACGTCAGCCCATATAACGTAATATGTTATAATGTCATCCCATATTACGTAATACGTTATAACGTCATCCCATATAACGTAATACGTTACAACGTCATCCCATATAACGTAATACGTTATAACATCATCCCGTATAACGTAATACGGTATTTCGTCATACGATATAACCTATTTACGTTATAACGTCATACCGTATAACGTAATTCGGTATAACGTCATACCATGTAACCTGTTTACGTTATAACGTCATACCATATAACGTATTACGCTATAACTTCATACCATATAACGTAATACGTTATAACGTTATACCATATAACCTATTACGCTATAACGTCATACCATATAACGTAATACGTTATAACGTCATCCCATATAACGTAATACGTTATAACGTCATCCCATATAACGAAATACGTTATAACGTCATCCCATATAACGTAATACGGTATAACGTCATACCATATAACCTATTACGTTATAACGTCATCCCATATAACGTAATACGTTACAACGTCATCCCATATAACGTAATACGTTATAACATCATCCCGTATAACGTAATACGGTATTTCGTCATACGATATAACCTATTTACGTTATAACGTCATACCGTATAACGTAATTCGGTATAACGTCATACCATGTAACCTGTTTACGTTATAACGTCATACCATATAACGTATTACGCTATAACGTCATACCATATAACGTAATACGTTATAACGTTATACCATATAACCTATTACGCTATAACGTCATACCATATAACGTAATACGTTAGAACATCATCCCATATTACGTAATACGTTATAACGTCATCCCATATAACGAAATACGTTATAACGTCATCCCATATAACGTAATACGTTATAACGTCATCCCATATAACGTAATACGTTATAACGTCATCCCATATAACGCAAAACGTTATAACGTCTTCCCACATAACGTAATACGTTATAACGTCATCCCATATTACGTAATACGTTATAACGTCATCCCATATAACGAAATACGTTATAACGTCATCCCATATAACGTAATACGTTATAACGTCATCCCATATAACGTAATACGTTATAACGTCATCAAATATAACGTAATACGTTACAACGTCTTCCCATGTAACGTCATCCCATATAACGTAATACGGTATAACGTCATACCATATAACCTATTTACGTTATAACGTCATACCATACAACGTATTACGTTATACCGTCATACCATATAAAATATTATGTTATAACGTCACACCATATAACGTAATACGTTATAATTTTTTACCATATAACCTATTACGTTATAACGTCAGCCCATATAACGTAATATTTTATAACGTCATCCCATATTACGTAATACGTTATAACGTCATCCCATATAACGTAATACGGTATAACGTCATACCATATAACCTATTACGTTATAACGTCAACCCATATAACGTAATACGTTATAACGTCATACCATATAACGTAATACGTTATAACGTCATCCCATATAACGTAATACGGTATAACAACATACCATATAACCTATTTACGTCATAACGTCATACCATATAACGTAATTCGGTATAACGTCATACCATATAACCTAATTACGTTATAACGTCATACCATATAACGTATTACGTTATAACGTCATGCCATATAACGTAATACGTTATAACGTCTTCCCATATAACGTAATACGTTATAACGTCATCCCATATGACGTAATACGGTATAATGTCGTCCCATATAACGTAATACGTTATAACGTCATCCCGTATTACGTAAAACGTTATAACGTCATCCCATATAACGTAATACGTTATAACGTCATACCATATAACGCAATACGTTATAACGTCGTCCCATATATCGTAATACGTTATAACGTCATCCCAAATAAGGTAATACGTTATAACGTCATCCCATATAACGTAATACGGTATAACGTCATACCAAATAACCTATATACGTTATAACGTCACACCATATAACGTAATTCGGTACAACGTCATACCACATAACCTATTTACGTTATAACGTCATACCATATAACGTATTACGTTATAACGTCATGCCATATAACGTAATACGTTATAGCGTCATACCATATAACGTAATGCGTTATAACGTCGACCCATATTACGTAATACGATATAACGTCACACCATATGACGTATTACGTTATAACGTCATTCCGTATAACCTATTACGTTATAACGTCATAACATATAACGTAATTCGGTACAACGTCATACCACATGACCTATTTACGTTATAACGTCATACCATATAACGTATTACGTTATAACGGTATTCCATATAACGTAATACGTTATAACGTCATCCCATATAACGTAATGCGTTATAACGACGACCCATATTACGTAATACGATATAAAGTCACACCATATGACGTATTACGTTATAACGACATACAGTATAACCTATTACGTTATAACGTCATCCCATATAACGTAATACGTTATAACGTCATCCCATATAACGCAATACCGTATAACCTCGTCCCACATAACCTAATGCGTTATAACGCCATCCCATATTACGTAATGCGTTATAACGTCATCCCATATAACGTAATACGGCATAACGTCATACCATATAACCTAATTACGTTATGTCGTCATACCATATAACGTATTACGTTATAACGTCATACCATATAACCTATTACGTTATAACGTCATACCATGTAACGTAATACGTTATAACGTTATACCATATAAACTATTACGTTATAACGTCATCCCATATTACGTAATACGTTATAACGTCATCCCATATAACGTAATACGTTATAACGTCGTACCATATAATGCAATACGTTATAACGTCATCCCATATAACGTAATGCGGTATAACGTCATACCATATAACCTATTTACGTTATAACGTCATACCATATAACGTATTACGTTATACCGTCATACCATATAAAATATTATGTTATAACGTCACACCATATAACATAATCCGTTATAATTTTATACCATATAACCTATTACGTTATAACGTCAGCCCATATAACGTAATATTTTATAACGTCATCCCATATTACGTAATACGTTATAACGTCATCCCATATAACGTAATACGGTATAACGTCATACCATATAACCTATTACGTTATAACGTCATCCCATATAACGTAATACGTTATAACGTCATCCCATATAACGTAATACGTTATAACGTCATCCCATATAACGTAATATGGTATAACGTCATACCATATAACCTATTTCCGTTATAACGTCATACCATATAACGTAATTCAGTATAACGTCATACCATATAACCTATTTACGTTATAACGTCATACCATATAACGTATTACGTTATAACGTCATGCCATATAACGTAATACGTTATAACGTCTTCCTATATAACGTAATACGTTATAACGTAATCCCATATAACGTAATACGGTATAATGTCGTCCCATATAACGTCATCGCGTATTACGTAATACGTTATAACGTCATCCCATATAACGTAATTCGGTATAACGTCATACCATATAAAATATTACGTTATAACGTCATCCCATATAACGTAATACGTTACAACGTCATCCCATATAATGTAATACGTTATAACGTCATCCCATATAACGTAATACGTTATAACGTCATCCCATATAACGTAATACGGTATAACGTCATACCGTATAACCTATTTACGTTATACCGTCATACCATATAACGTATTACGTTATACCGTCATACCATATAAAATATTATGTTATAACGTCATACCATATAACGTAATACGTTATAATTTTATACCATATATCCGATTACGTCATAACGTCAGCCCATATAACGTAATATGTTATAATGTCATCCCATATTACGTAATACGTTATAACGTCATCCCATATAACGTAATACGGTATAACGTCATACCATATAACCTATTACGTTATAACGTCATCCCATATAACGTAATACGTTACAACGTCATCCCATATAACGTAATACGTTATAACATCATCCCGTATAACGTAATACGGTATTTCGTCATACGATATAACCTATTTACGTTATAACGTCATACCATATAACGTAATTCGGTATAACGTCATACCATGTAACCTGTTTACGTTATAACGTCATACCATATAACGTATTACGCTATAACGTCATACCATATAACGTAATACGTTATAACGTTATACCATATAACCTATTACGCTATAACGTCATACCATATAACGTAATACGTTATAACGTCGTCCCACATAACGTAATACGTTAGAACATCATCCCATATTACGTAATACGTTATAACGTCATCCCATATAACGAAATACGTTATAACGTCATCCCATATAACGTAATACGTTATAACGTCATCCCATATAACGTAATACGTTATAACGTCATCCCATATAACGCAATACGTTATAACGTCTTCCCACATAACGTAATACGTTATAACGTCATCCCATATTACGTAATACGTTATAACGTCATCCCATATAACGAAATACGTTATAACGTCATCCCATATAACGTAATACGTTATAACGTCATCCCATATAACGTAATACGTTATAACGTCATCCCATATAACGTAATACGTTATAACGTCTTCCCATATAACGTCATCCCATATAACGTAATACGGTATAACGTCATACCATATAACCTATTTACGTTATAACGTCATACCATACAACGTATTACGTTATACCGTCATACCATATAAAATATTATGTTATAACGTCACACCATATAACGTAATACGTTATAATTTTATACCATATAACCTATTACGTTATAACGTCAGCCCATATAACGTAATATTTTATAACGTCATCCCATATTACGTAATACGTTATAACGTCATCCCATATAACGTAATACGGTATAACGTCATACCATATAACCTATTACGTTATAACGTCAACCCATATAACGTAATACGTTATAACGTCATCCCATATAACGTAATACGTTATAACGTCATCCCATATAACGTAATACGTTATAACGTCATCCCATATAACGCAATACGTTATAACGTCTTCCCACATAACGTAATACGTTATAACGTCATCCCATATTACGTAATACGTTATAACGTCATCCCATATAACGAAATACGTTATAACGTCATCCCATATAACGTAATACGTTATAACGTCATCCCATATAACGTAATACGTTATAACGTCATCCCATATAACGTAATACGGTATAACGTCATACCGTATAACCTATTTACGTTATACCGTCATACCATATAACGTATTACGTTATACCGTCATACCATATAAAATATTATGTTATAACGTCATACCATATAACGTAATACGTTATAATTTTATACCATATATCCGATTACGTTATAACGTCAGCCCATATAACGTAATATGTTATAATGTCATCCCATATTACGTAATACGTTATAACGTCATCCCATATAACGTAATACGGTATAACGTCATACCATATAACCTATTACGTTATAACGTCATCCCATATAACGTAATACGTTACAACGTCATCCCATATAACGTAATACGTTATAACATCATCCCGTATAACGTAATACGGTATTTCGTCATACGATATAACCTATTTACGTTATAACGTCATACCATATAACGTAATTCGGTATAACGTCATACCATGTAACCTGTTTACGTTATAACGTCATACCATATAACGTATTACGCTATAACGTCATACCATATAACGTAATACGTTATAACGTTATACCATATAACCTATTACGCTATAACGTCATACCATATAACGTAATACGTTATAACGTCGTCCCACATAACGTAATACGTTAGAACATCATCCCATATTACGTAATACGTTATAACGTCATCCCATATAACGAAATACGTTATAACGTCATCCCATATAACGTAATACGTTATAACGTCATCCCATATAACGTAATACGTTATAACGTCATCCCATATAACGCAATACGTTATAACGTCTTCCCACATAACGTAATACGTTATAACGTCATCCCATATTACGTAATACGTTATAACGTCATCCCATATAACGAAATACGTTATAACGTCATCCCATATAACGTAATACGTTATAACGTCATCCCATATAACGTAATACGTTATAACGTCATCCCATATAACGTAATACGTTATAACGTCTTCCCATATAACGTCATCCCATATAACGTAATACGGTATAACGTCATACCATATAACCTATTTACGTTATAACGTCATACCATACAACGTATTACGTTATACCGTCATACCATATAAAATATTATGTTATAACGTCACACCATATAACGTAATACGTTATAACTTTATACCATATAACCTATTACGTTATAACGTCAGCCCATATAACGTAATATTTTATAACGACATCCCATATTACGTAATACGTTATAACGTCATCCCATATAACGTAATACGGTATAACGTCATACCATATAACCTATTACGTTATAACGTCAACCCATATAACGTAATACGTTATAACGTCATCCCATATAACGTAATACGTTATAACGTCATCCCATATAACGTAATACGGTATAACAACATACCATATAACCTATTTACGTCATAACGTCATACCATATAACGTAATTCGGTATAACTTCATACCATATAACCTAATTACGTTATAACGTCATACCATATAACGTATTACGTTATACAGTCATGCCATATAACGTAATACGTCATAACGTCTTCCCATATAACGTAATACGTTATAACGTCATCCCATATAACGTAATACGGTATAATGTCGTCCCATATAACGTAATACGTTATAACGTCATCCCGTATTACGTAAAACGTTATAACGTCATCCCATATAACGTAATACGTTATAACGTCATACCATATAACGCAATACGTTATAACGTCGTCCCATATATCGTAATACGTTATAACGTCATCCCAAATAAGGTAATACGTTATAACGTCATCCCATATAACGCAATACGTTATAACGTCGTCCCACATAACGTAATATGTTATAACGTCATCCCATATAACGAAATACGTTATAACGTCATGCCATATAACGTAGTACGTTATAGCGTCATACCATATAACGTAATACGTTATAACGTCATCCCATATAACGTAATACGGTATAACGTCATACCAAATAACCTATATACGTTATAACGTCACACCATATAACGTAATTCGGTACAACGTCATACCACATAACCTATTTACGTTATAACGTCATACCATATAACGTATTACGTTATAACGTCATGCCATATAACGTAATACGTTATAGCGTCATCCCATATAACGCAATACCGTATAACCTCGTCCCACATAACCTAATGCGTTATAACGCCATCCCATGTTACGTAATGCGTTATAACGTCATCCCATATAACGTAATACGGCATAACGTCATACCATATAACCTAATTACGTTATGTCGTCATACCATATAACGTATTACGTTATAACGTCATACCATATAACCTATTACGTTATAACGTCATACCATATAACGTAATACGTTATAACGTTATACCATATAAACTATTACGTTATAACGTCATCCCATATTACGTAATACGTTATAACGTCATCCCATATAACGTAATACGTTATAACGTCGTACCATATAATGCAATACGTTATAACGTCATCCCATATAACGTAATGCGGTATAACGTCATACCATATAACCTATTTACGTTATAACGTCATACCATATAACGTATTACGTTATACCGTCATACCATATAAAATATTATGTTATAACGTCACACCATATAACATAATCCGTTATAATTTTATACCATATAACCTATTACGTTATAACGTCAGCCCATATAACGTAATATTTTATAACGTCATCCCATATTACGTAATACGTTATAACGTCATCCCATATAACGTAATACGGTATAACGTCATACCATATAACCTATTACGTTATAACGTCATCCCATATAACGTAATACGTTATAACGTCATCCCATATAACGTAATACGTTATAACGTCATCCCATATAACGTAATACGGTATAACGTCATACCATATAACCTATTTACGTTATAACGTCATACCATATAACGTAATTCAGTATAACGTCATACCATATAACCTATTTACGTTATAACGTCATACCATATAACGTATTACGTTATAACGTCATGCCATATAACGTAATACGTTATAATGTCTTCCTATATAACGTAATACGTTATAACGTCATCCCATATAACGTAATACGGTATAATGTCGTCCCATATAACGTAATACGTTATAAGGTCATCGCGTATTACGTAATACGTTATAACGTCATCCCATATAACGTAATTCGGTATAACGTCATACCATATAAAATATTACGTTATAACGTCATCCCATATAACGTAATACGTTACAACGTCATCCCATATAATGTAATACGTTATAACGTCATCCCATATAACGTAATACGTTATAACGTCATCCCATATAACGTAATACGGTATAACGTCATACCGTATAACCTATTTACGTTATACCGTCATACCATATAACGTATTACGTTATACCGTCATACCATATAAAATATTATGTTATAACGTCATACCATATAACGTAATACGTTATAATTTAATACCATATATCCGATTACGTTATAACGTCAGCCCATATAACGTAATATGTTATAATGTCATCCCATATTACGTAATACGTTATAACGTCATCCCATATAACGTAATACGGTATAACGTCATACCATATAACCTATTACGTTATAACGTCATCCCATATAACGTAATACGTTACAACGTCATCCCATATAACGTAATACGTTATAACATCATCCCGTATAACGTAATACGGTATTTCGTCATACGATATAACCTATTTACGTTATAACGTCATACCATATAACGTAATTCGGTATAACGTCATACCATGTAACCTGTTTACGTTATAACGTCATACCATATAACGTATTACGCTATAACGTCATACCATATAACGTAATACGTTATAACGTTATACCATATAACCTATTACGCTATAACGTCATACCATATAACGTAATACGTTATAACGTCGTCCCACATAACGTAATACGTTAGAACATCATCCCATATTACGTAATACGTTATAACGTCATCCCATATAACGAAATACGTTATAACGTCATCCCATATAACGTAATACGTTATAACGTCATCCCATATAACGTAATACGTTATAACGTCATCCCATATAACGCAATACGTTATAACGTCTTCCCACATAACGTAATACGTTATAACGTCATCCCATATTACGTAATACGTTATAACGTCATCCCATATAACGAAATACGTTATAACGTCATCCCATATAACGTAATACGTTATAACGTCATCCCATATAACGTAATACGTTATAACGTCATCCCATATAACGTAATACGTTATAACGTCTTCCCATATAACGTCATCCCATATAACGTAATACGGTATAACGTCATACCATATAACCTATTTACGTTATAACGTCATACCATACAACGTATTACGTTATACCGTCATACCATATAAAATATTATGTTATAACGTCACACCATATAACGTAATACGTTATAATTTTATACCATATAACCTATTACGTTATAACGTCAGCCCATATAACGTAATATTTTATAACGTCATCCCATATTACGTAATACGTTATAACGTCATCCCATATAACGTAATACGGTATAACGTCATACCATATAACCTATTACGTTATAACGTCAACCCATATAACGTAATACGTTATAACGTCATCCCATATAACGTAATACGTTATAACGTCATCCCATATAACGTAATACGGTATAACAACATACCATATAACCTATTTACGTCATAACGTCATCCCATATAACGTAATGCGGTATAACGTCATACCATATAACCTATTTACGTTATAACGTCATACCATATAACGTATTACGTTATACCGTCATACCATATAAAATATTATGTTATAACGTCACACCATATAACATAATCCGTTATAATTTTATACCATATAACCTATTACGTTATAACGTCAGCCCATATAACGTAATATTTTATAACGTCATCCCATATTACGTAATACGTTATAACGTCATCCCATATAACGTAATACGGTATAACGTCATACCATATAACCTATTACGTTATAACGTCATCCCATATAACGTAATACGTTATAACGTCATCCCATATAACGTAATACGTTATAACGTCATCCCATATAACGTAATACGGTATAACGTCATACCATATAACCTATTTACGTTATAACGTCATACCATATAACGTAATTCAGTATAACGTCATACCATATAACCTATTTACGTTATAACGTCATACCATATAACGTATTACGTTATAACGTCATGCCATATAACGTAATACGTTATAACGTCTTCCTATATAACGTAATACGTTATAACGTCATCCCATATAACGTAATACGGTATAATGTCGTCCCATATAACGTAATACGTTATAACGTCATCGCGTATTACGTAATACGTTATAACGTCATCCCATATAACGTAATTCGGTATAACGTCATACCATATAAAATATTACGTTATAACGTCATCCCATATAACGTAATTCGTTACAACGTCATCCCATATAATGTAATACGTTATAACGTCATCCCATATAACGTAATACGTTATAACGTCATCCCATATAACGTAATACGGTATAACGTCATACCGTATAACCTATTTACGTTATACCGTCATACCATATAACGTATTACGTTATAACGTCATACCATATAAAATATTATGTTATAACGTCACACCATATAACGTAATACGTTATAATTTTATACCATATATCCTATTACGTTATAACGTCAGCCCATATAACGTAATATGTTATAATGTCATCCCATATTACGTAATACGTTATAACGTCATCCCATATAACGTAATACGGTATAACGTCATACCATATAACCTATTACGTTATAACGTCATCCCATATAACGTAATACGTTACAACGTCATCCCATATAACGTAATACGTTATAACATCATCCCATATAACGTAATACGGTATTTCGTCATACGATATAACCTATTTACGTTATAACGTCATACCATATAACGTAATTCGGTATAACGTCATACCATATAACCTGTTTACGTTATAACGTCATACCATATAACCTATTACGCTATAACGTCATACCATATAACGTAATACGTTATAACGTTATACCATATAACCTATTACGTTATAACGTCATACCATATATCGTAATACGTTATAACGTCGTCCCACATAACGTAATACGTTAGAACATCATCCCATATTACGCAATACGTTATAACGTCATCCCATATAACGAAATACGTTATAACGTCATCCCATATAACGTAATACGTTATAACGTCATCCCATATAACGTAATACGTTATAACGTCATCCCATATAACGTAATACGGTATAACGTCATACCAAATAACCTATATACGTTATAACGTAACACCATATAACGTAATTCGGTACAACGTCATACCACATAACCTATTTACGTTATAGCGTCATACCATATAACCTATTTACGTTATAACGTCATACCATACAACGTAATACGTTATAACGTTATACCATATAAACTATTACGTTATAACGTCATCCCATATTACGTAATACGTTATAACGTCATCCCATATAACGTAATACGTTATAACGTCGTACCATATAATGCAATACGTTATAACGTCATCCCATATAACGTAATGCGGTATAACGTCATACCATATAACCTATTTACGTTATAACGTCATACCATATAACGTATTACGTTATACCGTCATACCATATAAAATATTATGTTATAACGTCACACCATATAACATAATCCGTTATAATTTTATACCATATAACCTATTACGTTATAACGTCAGCCCATATAACGTAATATTTTATAACGTCATCCCATAGTACGTAATACGTTATAACGTCATCCCATATAACGTAATACGGTATAACGTCATACCATATAACCTATTACGTTATAACGTCATCCCATATAACGTAATACGTTATAACGTCATCCCATATAACGTAATACGTTATAACGTCATCCCATATAACGTAATACGGTATAACGTCATACCATATAACCTATTTACGTTATAACGTCATACCATATAACGTAATTCAGTATAACGTCATACCATATAACCTATTTACGTTATAACGTCATACCATATAACGTATTACGTTATAACGTCATGCCATATAACGTAATACGTTATAACGTCTTCCTATATAACGTAATACGTTATAACGTCATCCCATATAACGTAATACGGTATGATGTCGCCCCATATAACGTAATACGTTATAACGTCATCGCGTATTACGTAATACGTTATAACGTCATCCCATATAACGTAATACGGTATAACGTCATACCGTATAACCTATTTACGTTATACCGTCATACCATATAACGTATTACGTTATACCGTCATACCATATAAAATATTATGTTATAACGTCATACCATATAACGTAATATGTTATAATTTTATACCATATATCCGATTACGTTATAACGTCAGCCCATATAACGTAATATGTTATAATGTCATCCCATATTACGTAATACGCTATAACGTCATCCCATATAACGTAATACGTTACAACGTCATCCCATATAACGTAATACGTTATAACATCATCCCGTATAACGTAATACGGTATTTCGTCATACGATATAACCTATTTACGTTATAACGTCATACCGTATAACGTAATTCGGTATAACGTCATACCATGTAACCTGTTTACGTTATAACGTCATACCATATAACGTATTACGCTATAACTTCATACCATATAACGTAATACGTTATAACGTTATACCATATAACCTATTACGCTATAACGTCATACCATATAACGTAATACGTTATAACGTCATCCCATATAACGTAATACGTTATAACGTCATCCCATATAACGAAATACGTTATAACGTCATCCCATATAACGTAATACGGTATAACGTCATACCATATAACCTATTACGTTATAACGTCATCCCATATAACGTAATACGTTACAACGTCATCCCATATAACGTAATACGTTATAACATCATCCCGTATAACGTAATACGGTATTTCGTCATACGATATAACCTATTTACGTTATAACGTCATACCGTATAACGTAATTCGGTATAACGTCATACCATGTAACCTGTTTACGTTATAACGTCATACCATATAACGTATTACGCTATAACGTCATACCATATAACGTAATACGTTATAACGTTATACCATATAACCTATTACGCTATAACGTCATACCATATAACGTAATACGTTAGAACATCATCCCATATTACGTAATACGTTATAACGTCATCCCATATAACGAAATACGTTATAACGTCATCCCATATAACGTAATACGTTATAACGTCATCCCATATAACGTAATACGTTATAACGTCATCCCATATAACGCAAAACGTTATAACGTCTTCCCACATAACGTAATACGTTATAACGTCATCCCATATTACGTAATACGTTATAACGTCATCCCATATAACGAAATACGTTATAACGTCATCCCATATAACGTAATACGTTATAACGTCATCCCATATAACGTAATACGTTATAACGTCATCAAATATAACGTAATACGTTACAACGTCTTCCCATGTAACGTCATCCCATATAACGTAATACGGTATAACGTCATACCATATAACCTATTTACGTTATAACGTCATACCATACAACGTATTACGTTATACCGTCATACCATATAAAATATTATGTTATAACGTCACACCATATAACGTAATACGTTATAATTTTTTACCATATAACCTATTACGTTATAACGTCAGCCCATATAACGTAATATTTTATAACGTCATCCCATATTACGTAATACGTTATAACGTCATCCCATATAACGTAATACGGTATAACGTCATACCATATAACCTATTACGTTATAACGTCAACCCATATAACGTAATACGTTATAACGTCATACCATATAACGTAATACGTTATAACGTCATCCCATATAACGTAATACGGTATAACAACATACCATATAACCTATTTACGTCATAACGTCATACCATATAACGTAATTCGGTATAACGTCATACCATATAACCTAATTACGTTATAACGTCATACCATATAACGTATTACGTTATAGCGTCATGCCATATAACGTAATACGTTATAACGTCTTCCCATATAACGTAATACGTTATAACGTCATCCCATATAACGTAATACGGTATAATGTCGTCCCATATAACGTAATACGTTATAACGTCATCCCGTATTACGTAAAACGTTATAACGTCATCCCATATAACGTAATACGTTATAACGTCATACCATATAACGCAATACGTTATAACGTCGTCCCATATATCGTAATACGTTATAACGTCATCCCAAATAAGGTAATACGTTATAACGTCATCCCATATAACGTAATACGGTATAACGTCATACCAAATAACCTATATACGTTATAACGTCACACCATATAACGTAATTCGGTACAACGTCATACCACATAACGTATTTACGTTATAACGTCATACCATATAACGTATTACGTTATAACGTCATGCCATATAACGTAATACGTTATAGCGTCATACCATATAACGTAATGCGTTATAACGTCGACCCATATTACGTAATACGATATAACGTCACACCATATGACGTATTACGTTATAACGTCATTCCGTATAACCTATTACGTTATAACGTCATAACATATAACGTAATTCGGTACAACGTCATACCACATAACCTATTTACGTTATAACGTCATACCATATAACGTATTACGTTATAACGGTATTCCATATAACGTAATACGTTATAACGTCATCCCATATAACGTAATGCGTTATAACGACGACCCATATTACGTAATACGATATAAAGTCACACCATATGACGTATTACGTTATAACGACATACAGTATAACCTATTACGTTATAACGTCATCCCATATAACGTAATACGTTATAACGTCATCCCATATAACGCAATACCGTATAACCTCGTCCCACATAACCTAATGCGTTATAACGCCATCCCATATTACGTAATGCGTTATAACGTCATCCCATATAACGTAATACGGCATAACGTCATACCATATAACCTAATTACGTTATGTCGTCATACCATATAACGTATTACGTTATAACGTCATACCATATAACCTATTACGTTATAACGTCATACCATATAACGTAATACGTTATAACGTTATACCATATAAACTATTACGTTATAACGTCATCCCATATTACGTAATACGTTATAACGTCATCCCATATAACGTAATACGTTATAACGTCGTACCATATAATGCAATACGTTATAACGTCATCCCATATAACGTAATGCGGTATAACGTCATACCATATAACCTATTTACGTTATAACGTCATCCCATATAACGTAATACGTTATAACGTCGTACCATATAATGCAATACGTTATAACGTCATCCCATATAACGTAATACGTTATAACGTCATCCCATATAACGTAATACGGTATAACGTCATACCATATAACCTATTTCCGTTATAACGTCATACCATATAACGTAATTCAGTATAACGTCATACCATATAACCTATTTACGTTATAACGTCATACCATATAACGTATTACGTTATAACGTCATGCCATATAACGTAATACGTTATAACGTCTTCCTATATAACGTAATACGTTATAACGTCATCCCATATAACGTAATACGGTATAATGTCGTCCCATATAACGTCATCGCGTATTACGTAATACGTTATAACGTCATCCCATATAACGTAATTCGGTATAACGTCATACCATATAAAATATTACGTTATAACGTCATCCCATATAACGTAATACGTTACAACGTCATCCCATATAATGTAATACGTTATAACGTCATCCCATATAACGTAATACGTTATAACGTCATCCCATATAACGTAATACGGTATAACGTCATACCGTATAACCTATTTACGTTATACCGTCATACCATATAACGTATTACGTTATACCGTCATACCATATTAAATATTATGTTATAACGTCATACCATATAACGTAATACGTTATAATTTTATACCATATATCCGATTACGTTATAACGTCAGCCCATATAACGTAATATGTTATAATGTCATCCCATATTACGTAATACGTTATAACGTCATCCCATATAACGTAATACGGTATAACGTCATACCATATAACCTATTACGTTATAACGTCATCCCATATAACGTAATACGTTACAACGTCATCCCATATAACGTAATACGTTATAACATCATCCCGTATAACGTAATACGGTATTTCGTCATACGATATAACCTATTTACGTTATAACGTCATACCATATAACGTAATTCGGTATAACGTCATACCATGTAACCTGTTTACGTTATAACGTCATACCATATAACGTATTACGCTATAACGTCATACCATATAACGTAATACGTTATAACGTTATACCATATAACCTATTACGCTATAACGTCATACCATATAACGTAATACGTTATAACGTCGTCCCACATAACGTAATACGTTAGAACATCATCCCATATTACGTAATACGTTATAACGTCATCCCATATAACGAAATACGTTATAACGTCATCCCATATAACGTAATACGTTATAACGTCATCCCATATAACGTAATACGTTATAACGTCATCCCATATAACGCAATACGTTATAACGTCTTCCCACATAACGTAATACGTTATAACGTCATCCCATATTACGTAATACGTTATAACGTCATCCCATATAACGAAATACGTTATAACGTCATCCCATATAACGTAATACGTTATAACGTCATCCCATATAACGTAATACGTTATAACGTCATCCCATATAACGTAATACGTTATAAGGTCTTCCCATATAACGTCATCCCATATAACGTAATACGGTATAACGTCATACCATATAACCTATTTACGTTATAACGTCATACCATACAACGTATTACGTTATACCGTCATACCATATAAAATATTATGTTATAACGTCACACCATATAACGTAATACGTTATAATTTTATACCATATAACCTATTACGTTATAACGTCAGCCCATATAACGTAATATTTTATAACGTCATCCCATATTACGTAATACGTTATAACGTCATCCCATATAACGTAATACGGTATAACGTCATACCATATATCCTATTACGTTATAACGTCAACCCATATAACGTAATACGTTATAACGTCATCCCATATAACGTAATACGTTATAACGTCATCCCATATAACGTAATACGGTATAACAACATACCATATAACCTATTTACGTCATAACGTCATACCATATAACGTAATTCGGTATAACGTCATACCATATAACCTAATTACGTTATAACGTCATACCATATAACGTATTACGTTATACAGTCATGCCATATAACGTAATACGTCATAACGTCTTCCCATATAACGTAATACGTTATAACGTCATCCCATATAACGTAATACGGTATAATGTCGTCCCATATAACGTAATACGTTATAACGTCATCCCGTATTACGTAAAACGTTATAACGTCATCCCATATAACGTAATACGTTATAACGTCATACCATATAACGCAATACGTTATAACGTCGTCCCATATATCGTAATACGTTATAACGTCATCCCAAATAAGGTAATACGTTATAACGTCATCCCATATAACGCAATACGTTATAACGTCGTCCCACATAACGTAATATGTTATAACGTCATCCCATATAACGAAATACGTTATAACGTCATGCCATATAACGTAGTACGTTATAGCGTCATACCATATAACGTAATACGTTATAACGTCATCCCATATAACGTAATACGGTATAACGTCATACCAAATAACCTATATACGTTATAACGTCACACCATATAACGTAATTCGGTACAACGTCATACCACATAACCTATTTACGTTATAACGTCATACCATATAACGTATTACGTTATAACGTCATGCCATATAACGTAATACGTTATAGCGTCATCCCATATAACGCAATACCGTATAACCTCGTCCCACATAACCTAATGCGTTATAACGCCATCCCATGTTACGTAATGCGTTATAACGTCATCCCATATAACGTAATACGGCATAACGTCATACCATATAACCTAATTACGTTATGTCGTCATACCATATAACGTATTACGTTATAACGTCATACCATATAACCTATTACGTTATAACGTCATACCATATAACGTAATACGTTATAACGTTATACCATATAAACTATTACGTTATAACGTCATCCCATATTACGTAATACGTTATAACGTCATCCCATATAACGTAATACGTTATAACGTCGTACCATATAATGCAATACGTTATAACGTCATCCCATATAACGTAATGCGGTATAACGTCATACCATATAACCTATTTACGTTATAACGTCATACCATATAACGTATTACGTTATACCGTCATACCATATAAAATATTATGTTATAACGTCACACCATATAACATAATCCGTTATAATTTTATACCATATAACCTATTACGTTATAACGTCAGCCCATATAACGTAATATTTTATAACGTCATCCCATATTACGTAATACGTTATAACGTCATCCCATATAACGTAATACGGTATAACGTCATACCATATAACCTATTACGTTATAACGTCATCCCATATAACGTAATACGTTATAACGTCATCCCATATAACGTAATACGTTATAACGTCATCCCATATAACGTAATACGGTATAACGTCATACCATATAACCTATTTACGTTATAACGTCATACCATATAACGTAATTCAGTATAACGTCATACCATATAACCTATTTACGTTATAACGTCATACCATATAACGTATTACGTTATAACGTCATGCCATATAACGTAATACGTTATAACGTCTTCCTATATAACGTAATACGTTATAACGTCATCCCATATAACGTAATACGGTATAATGTCGTCCCATATAACGTAATACGTTATAAGGTCATCGCGTATTACGTAATACGTTATAACGTCATCCCATATAACGTAATTCGGTATAACGTCATACCATATAAAATATTACGTTATAACGTCATCCCATATAACGTAATACGTTACAACGTCATCCCATATAATGTAATACGTTATAACGTCATCCCATATAACGTAATACGTTATAACGTCATCCCATATAACGTAATACGGTATAACGTCATACCGTATAACCTATTTACGTTATACCGTCATACCATATAACGTATTACGTTATACCGTCATACCATATAAAATATTATGTTATAACGTCATACCATATAACGTAATACGTTATAATTTTATACCATATATCCGATTACGTTATAACGTCAGCCCATATAACGTAATATGTTATAATGTCATCCCATATTACGTAATACGTTATAACGTCATCCCATATAACGTAATACGGTATAACGTCATACCATATAACCTATTACGTTATAACGTCATCCCATATAACGTAATACGTTACAACGTCATCCCATATAACGTAATACGTTATAACATCATCCCGTATAACGTAATACGGTATTTCGTCATACGATATAACCTATTTACGTTATAACGTCATACCATATAACGTAATTCGGTATAACGTCATACCATGTAACCTGTTTACGTTATAACGTCATACCATATAACGTATTACGCTATAACGTCATACCATATAACGTAATACGTTATAACGTTATACCATATAACCTATTACGCTATAACGTCATACCATATAACGTAATACGTTATAACGTCGTCCCACATAACGTAATACGTTAGAACATCATCCCATATTACGTAATACGTTATAACGTCATCCCATATAACGAAATACGTTATAACGTCATCCCATATAACGTAATACGTTATAACGTCATCCCATATAACGTAATACGTTATAACGTCATCCCATATAACGCAATACGTTATAACGTCTTCCCACATAACGTAATACGTTATAACGTCATCCCATATTACGTAATACGTTATAACGTCATCCCATATAACGAAATACGTTATAACGTCATCCCATATAACGTAATACGTTATAACGTCATCCCATATAACGTAATTCGGTACAACGTCATACCACATAACCTATTTACGTTATAACGTCATACCATATAACGTATTACGTTATAACGTCATGCCATATAACGTAATACGTTATAGCGTCATCCCATATAACGCAATACCGTATAACCTCGTCCCACATAACCTAATGCGTTATAACGCCATCCCATGTTACGTAATGCGTTATAACGTCATCCCATATAACGTAATACGGCATAACGTCATACCATATAACCTAATTACGTTATGTCGTCATACCATATAACGTATTACGTTATAACGTCATACCATATAACCTATTACGTTATAACGTCATACCATATAACGTAATACGTTATAACGTTATACCATATAAACTATTACGTTATAACGTCATCCCATATTACGTAATACGTTATAACGTCATCCCATATAACGTAATACGTTATAACGTCGTACCATATAATGCAATACGTTATAACGTCATCCCATATAACGTAATGCGGTATAACGTCATACCATATAACCTATTTACGTTATAACGTCATACCATATAACGTATTACGTTATACCGTCATACCATATAAAATATTATGTTATAACGTCACACCATATAACATAATCCGTTATAATTTTATACCATATAACCTATTACGTTATAACGTCAGCCCATATAACGTAATATTTTATAACGTCATCCCATATTACGTAATACGTTATAACGTCATCCCATATAACGTAATACGGTATAACGTCATACCATATAACCTATTACGTTATAACGTCATCCCATATAACGTAATACGTTATAACGTCATCCCATATAACGTAATACGTTATAACGTCATCCCATATAACGTAATACGGTATAACGTCATACCATATAACCTATTTACGTTATAACGTCATACCATATAACGTAATTCAGTATAACGTCATACCATATAACCTATTTACGTTATAACGTCATACCATATAACGTATTACGTTATAACGTCATGCCATATAACGTAATACGTTATAACGTCTTCCTATATAACGTAATACGTTATAACGTCATCCCATATAACGTAATACGGTATAATGTCGTCCCATATAACGTAATACGTTATAAGGTCATCGCGTATTACGTAATACGTTATAACGTCATCCCATATAACGTAATTCGGTATAACGTCATACCATATAAAATATTACGTTATAACGTCATCCCATATAACGTAATACGTTACAACGTCATCCCATATAATGTAATACGTTATAACGTCATCCCATATAACGTAATACGTTATAACGTCATCCCATATAACGTAATACGGTATAACGTCATACCGTATAACCTATTTACGTTATACCGTCATACCATATAACGTATTACGTTATACCGTCATACCATATAAAATATTATGTTATAACGTCATACCATATAACGTAATACGTTATAATTTTATACCATATATCCGATTACGTTATAACGTCAGCCCATATAACGTAATATGTTATAATGTCATCCCATATTACGTAATACGTTATAACGTCATCCCATATAACGTAATACGGTATAACGTCATACCATATAACCTATTACGTTATAACGTCATCCCATATAACGTAATACGTTACAACGTCATCCCATATAACGTAATACGTTATAACATCATCCCGTATAACGTAATACGGTATTTCGTCATACGATATAACCTATTTACGTTATAACGTCATACCATATAACGTAATTCGGTATAACGTCATACCATGTAACCTGTTTACGTTATAACGTCATACCATATAACGTATTACGCTATAACGTCATACCATATAACATAATACGTTATAACGTTATACCATATAACCTATTACGCTATAACGTCATACCATATAACGTAATACGTTATAACGTCGTCCCACATAACGTAATACGTTAGAACATCATCCCATATTACGTAATACGTTATAACGTCATCCCATATAACGAAATACGTTATAACGTCATCCCATATAACGTAATACGTTATAACGTCATCCCATATAACGTAATACGTTATAACGTCATCCCATATAACGCAATACGTTATAACGTCTTCCCACATAACGTAATACGTTATAACGTCATCCCATATTACGTAATACGTTATAACGTCATCCCATATAACGAAATACGTTATAACGTCATCCCATATAACGTAATACGTTATAACGTCATCCCATATAACGTAATACGTTATAACGTCATCCCATATAACGTAATACGTTATAACGTCTTCCCATATAACGTCATCCCATATAACGTAATACGGTATAACGTCATACCATATAACCTATTTACGTTATAACGTCATACCATACAACGTATTACGTTATACCGTCATACCATATAAAATATTATGTTATAACGTCACACCATATAACGTAATACGTTATAATTTTATACCATATAACCTATTACGTTATAACGTCAGCCCATATAACGTAATATTTTATAACGTCATCCCATATTACGTAATACGTTATAACGTCATCCCATATAACGTAATACGGTATAACGTCATACCATATAACCTATTACGTTATAACGTCAACCCATATAACGTAATACGTTATAACGTCATCCCATATAACGTAATACGTTATAACGTCATCCCATATAACGTAATACGGTATAACAACATACCATATAACCTATTTACGTTATAACGTCATCCCATATAACGTAATACGGTATAACGTCATACCGTATAACCTATTTACGTTATACCGTCATACCATATAACGTATTACGTTATACCGTCATACCATATAAAATATTATGTTATAACGTCATACCATATAACGTAATACGTTATAATTTTTTACCATATATCCGATTACGTTATAACGTCAGCCCATATAACGTAATATGTTATAATGTCATCCCATATTACGTAATACGTTATAACGTCATCCCATATAACGTAATACGGTATAACGTCATACCATATAACCTATTACGTTATAACGTCATCCCATATAACGTAATACGTTACAACGTCATCCCATATAACGTAATACGTTATAACATCATCCCGTATAACGTAATACGGTATTTCGTCATACGATATAACCTATTTACGTTATAACGTCATACCATATAACGTAATTCGGTATAACGTCATACCATGTAACCTGTTTACGTTATAACGTCATACCATATAACGTATTACGCTATAACGTCATACCATATAACGTAATACGTTATAACGTTATACCATATAACCTATTACGCTATAACGTCATACCATATAACGTAATACGTTATAACGTCGTCCCACATAACGTAATACGTTAGAACATCATCCCATATTACGTAATACGTTATAACGTCATCCCATATAACGAAATACGTTATAACGTCATCCCATATAACGTAATACGTTATAACGTCATCCCATATAACGTAATACGTTATAACGTCATCCCATATAACGCAATACGTTATAACGTCTTCCCACATAACGTAATACGTTATAACGTCATCCCATATTACGTAATACGTTATAACGTCATCCCATATAACGAAATACGTTATAACGTCATCCCATATAACGTAATACGTTATAACGTCATCCCATATAACGTAATACGTTATAACGTCATCCCATATAACGTAATACGTTATAACGTCTTCTCATATAACGTCATCCCATATAACGTAATACGGTATAACGTCATACCATATAACCTATTTACGTTATAACGTCATACCATACAACGTATTACGTTATACCGTCATACCATATAAAATATTATGTTATAACGTCACACCATATAACGTAATACGTTATAATTTTATACCATATAACCTATTACGTTATAACGTCAGCCCATATAACGTAATATTTTATAACGTCATCCCATATTACGTAATACGTTATAACGTCATCCCATATAACGTAATACGGTATAACGTCATACCATATAACCTATTACGTTATAACGTCAACCCATATAACGTAATACGTTATAACGTCATCCCATATAACGTAATACGTTATAACGTCATCCCATATAACGTAATACGGTATAACAACATACCATATAACCTATTTACGTCATAACGTCATACCATATAACGTAATTCGGTATAACGTCATACCATATAACCTAATTACGTTATAACGTCATACCATATAACGTATTACGTTATACAGTCATGCCATATAACGTAATACGTTATAACGTCTTCCCATATAACGTAATACGTTATAACGTCATCCCATATAACGTAATACGGTATAATGTCGTCCCATATAACGTAATACGTTATAACGTCATCCCGTATTACGTAAAACGTTATAACGTCATCCCATATAACGTAATACGTTATAACGTCATACCATATAACGCAATACGTTATAACGTCGTCCCATATATCGTAATACGTTATAACGTCATCCCAAATAAGGTAATACGTTATAACGTCATCCCATATAACGCAATACGTTATAACGTCGTCCCACATAACGTAATATGTTATAACGTCATCCCATATAACGAAATACGTTATAACGTCATGCCATATAACGTAGTACGTTATAGCGTCATACCATATAACGTAATACGTTATAACGTCATCCCATATAACGTAATACGGTATAACGTCATACCAAATAACCTATATACGTTATAACGTCACACCATATAACGTAATTCGGTACAACGTCATACCACATAACCTATTTAGGTTATAACGTCATACCATATAACGTATTACGTTATAACGTCATGCCATATAACGTAATACGTTATAGCGTCATACCATATAACGTAATGCGTTATAACGTCGACCCATATTACGTAATACGATATAACGTCACACCATATGACGTATTACGTTATAACGTCATACCGTATAACCTATTACGTTATAACGTCATAACATATAACGTAATTCGGTACAACGTCATACCACATAACCTATTTACGTTATAACGTCATACCATATAACCTATTACGTTATAACGTCATACCATATAACGTAATACGTTATAACGTTATACCATATAAACTATTACGTTATAACGTCATCCCATATTACGTAATACGTTATAACGTCATCCCATATAACGTAATACGTTATAACGTCGTACCATATAATGCAATACGTTATAACGTCATCCCATATAACGTAATGCGGTATAACGTCATACCATATAACCTATTTACGTTATAACGTCATACCATATAACGTATTACGTTATACCGTCATACCATATAAAATATTATGTTATAACGTCACACCATATAACATAATCCGTTATAATTTTATACCATATAACCTATTACGTTATAACGTCAGCCCATATAACGTAATATTTTATAACGTCATCCCATATTACGTAATACGTTATAACGTCATCCCATATAACGTAATACGGTATAACGTCATACCATATAACCTATTACGTTATAACGTCATCCCATATAACGTAATACGTTATAACGTCATCCCATATAACGTAATACGTTATAACGTCATCCCATATAACGTAATACGTTATAACGTCATCCCATATAACGTAATACGGTATAACGTCATACCATATAACCTATTTACGTTATAACGTCATACCATATAACGTAATTCAGTATAACGTCATACCATATAACCTATTTACGTTATAACGTCATACCATATAACGTAATTCAGTATAACGTCATACCATATAACCTATTTACGTTATAACGTCATACCATATAACGTATTACGTTATAACGTCATGCCATATAACGTAATACGTTATAACGTCATCCCATATAACGTAATACGGTATAACGTCATACCATATAACCTATTACGTTATAACGTCATCCCATATAACGTAATACGTTATAACGTCATACCATATAACGCAATACGTTATAACGTCGTCCCATATATCGTAATACGTTATAACGTCATCCCAAATAAGGTAATACGTTATAACGTCATCCCATATAACGTAATACGGTATAACGTCATACCAAATAACCTATATACGTTATAACGTCACACCATATAACGTAATTCGGTACAACGTCATACCACATAACCTATTTACGTTATAACGTCATACCATATAACGTATTACGTTATAACGTCATGCCATATAACGTAATACGTTATTGCGTCATACCATATAACGTAATGCGTTATAACGTCGACCCATATTACGTAATACGATATAACGTCACACCATATGACGTATTACGTTATAACGTCATACCGTATAACCTATTACGTTATAACGTCATAACATATAACGTAATTCGGTACAACGTCATACCACATAACCTATTTACGTTATAACGTCATACCATATAACGTATTACGTTATAACGGTATTCCATATAACGTAATACGTTATAACGTCATCCCATATAACGTAATGCGTTATAACGACGACCCATATTACGTAATACGATATAAAGTCACACCATATGACGTATTACGTTATAACGTCATACAGTATAACCTATTACGTTATAACGTCATCCCATATAACGTAATACGTTATAACGTCATCCCATATAACGCAATACCGTATAACCTCGTCCCACATAACCTAATGCGTTATAACGCCATCCCATATTACGTAATGCGTTATAACGTCATCCCATATAACGTAATACGGCATAACGTCATACCATATAACCTATTTACGTTATGTCGTCATACCATATAACGTATTACGTTATATCGTCATACCATATAACCTATTTACGTTATAACGTCATACCATACAACGTAATACGTTATAACGTTATACCATATAAACTATTACGTTATAACGTCATCCCATATTACGTAATACGTTATAACGTCATCCCATATAACGTAATACGTTATAACGTCGTACCATATAATGCAATACGTTATAACGTCATCCCATATAACGTAATGCGGTATAACGTCATACCATATAACCTATTTACGTTATAACGTCATACCATATAACGTATTACGTTATACCGTCATACCATATAAAATATTATGTTATAACGTCACACCATATAACATAATCCGTTATAATTTTATACCATATAACCTATTACGTTATAACGTCAGCCCATATAACGTAATATTTTATAACGTCATCCCATATTACGTAATACGTTATAACGTCATCCCATATTACGTAATACGTTATAACGTCATCCCATATAACGTAATACGTTATAACGTCATCCCATATAACGTAATACGTTATAACGTCATCCCATATAACGCAATACGTTATAACGTCATCCCATATAACGTAATACGGTATAACGTCATACCATATAACCTATTTACGTTATAACGTCATACCATATAACGTAATTCAGTATAACGTCATACCATATAACCTATTTACGTTATAACGTCATACCATATAACGTATTACGTTATAACGTCATGCCATATAACGTAATACGTTATAACGTCTTCCTATATAACGTAATACGTTATAACGTCATCCCATATAACGTAATACGGTATAATGTCGTCCCATATAACGTAATACGTTATAACGTCATCGCGTATTACGTAATACGTTATAACGTCATCCCATATAACGTAATTCGGTATAACGGCATACCATATAAAATATTACGTTATAACGTCATCCCATATAACGTAATACGTTACAACGTCATCCCATATAATGTATTACGTTATAACGTCATCCCATATAACGTAATACGTTATAACGTCATCCCATATAACGTAATACGGTATAACGTCATACCGTATAACCTATTTACGTTATACCGTCATACCATATAACGTATTACGTTATACCGTCATACCATATAAAATATTATGTTATAACGTCATACCATATAACGTAATACGTTATAATTTTATACCATATATCCGATTACGTTATAACGTCAGCCCATATAACGTAATATGTTATAATGTCATCCCATATTACGTAATACGTTATAACGTCATCCCATATAACGTAATACGGTATAACGTCATACCATATAACCTATTACGTTATAACGTCATCCCATATAACGTAATACGTTACAACGTCATCCCATATAACGTAATACGTTATAACATCATCCCGTATAACGTAATACGGTATTTCGTCATACGATATAACCTATTTACGTTATAACGTCATACCATATAACGTAATTCGGTATAACGTCATACCATGTAACCTGTTTACGTTATAACGTCATACCATATAACGTATTACGCTATAACGTCATACCATATAACGTAATACGTTATAACGTTATACCATATAACCTATTACGCTATAACGTCATACCATATAACGTAATACGTTATAACGTCGTCCCACATAACGTAATACGTTAGAACATCATCCCATATTACGTAATACGTTATAACGTCATCCCATATAACGAAATACGTTATAACGTCATCCCATATAACGTAATACGTTATAACGTCATCCCATATAACGTAATACGTTATAACGTCATCCCATATAACGCAATACGTTATAACGTCTTCCCACATAACGTAATACGTTATAACGTCATCCCATATTACGTAATACGTTATAACGTCATCCCATATAACGAAATACGTTATAACGTCATCCCATATAACGTAATACGTTATAACGTCATCCCATATAACGTAATACGTTATAACGTCATCCCATATAACGTAATACGTTATAACGTCTTCCCATATAACGTCATCCCATATAACGTAATACGGTACAACGTCATACCATATAACCTATTTACGTTATAACGTCATACCATACAACGTATTACGTTATACCGTCATACCATATAAAATATTATGTTATAACGTCACACCATATAACGTAATACGTTATAATTTTATACCATATAACCTATTACGTTATAACGTCAGCCCATATAACGTAATATTTTATAACGTCATCCCATATTACGTAATACGTTATAACGTCATCCCATATAACGTAATACGGTATAACGTCATACCATATAACCTATTACGTTATAACGTCAACCCATATAACGTAATACGTTATAACGTCATCCCATATAACGTAATACGTTATAACGTCATCCCATATAACGTAATACGGTATAACAACATACCATATAACCTATTTACGTCATAACGTCATACCATATAACGTAATTCGGTATAACGTCATACCATATAACCTAATTACGTTATAACGTCATACCATATAACGTATTACGTTATACAGTCATGCCATATAACGTAATACGTTATAACGTCTTCCCATATAACGTAATACGTTATAACGTCATCCCATATAACGTAATACGGTATAATGTCGTCCCATATAACGTAATACGTTATAACGTCATCCCGTATTACGTAAAACGTTATAACGTCATCCCATATAACGTAATACGTTATAACGTCATACCATATAACGCAATACGTTATAACGTCGTCCCATATATCGTAATACGTTATAACGTCATCCCAAATAAGGTAATACGTTATAACGTCATCCCATATAACGCAATACGTTATAACGTCGTCCCACATAACGTAATATGTTATAACGTCATCCCATATAACGAAATACGTTATAACGTCATGCCATATAACGTAGTACGTTATAGCTTCATACCATATAACGTAATACGTTATAACGTCATCCCATATAACGTAATACGGTATAACGTCATACCAAATAACCTATATACGTTATAACGTCACACCATATAACGTAATTCGGTACAACGTCATACCACATAACCTATTTACGTTATAACGTCATACCATATAACGTATTACGTTATAACGTCATGCCATATAACGTAATACGTTATAGCGTCATACCATATAACGTAATGCGTTATAACGTCGACCCATATTACGTAATACGATATAACGTCAGACCATATGACGTATTACGTTATAACGTCATACCGTATAACCTATTACGTTATAACGTCATAACATATAACGTAATTCGGTACAACGTCATACCACATAACCTATTTACGTTATAACGTCATACCATATAACGTATTACGTTATAACGGTATTCCATATAACGTAATACGTTATAACGTCATCCCATATAACGTAATGCGTTATAACGACGACCCATATTACGTAATACGATATAACGTCACACCATATGACGTATTACGTTATAACGTCATACAGTATAACCTATTACGTTATAACGTCATCCCATATAACGTAATACGTTATAACGTCATCCCATATAACGCAATACCGTATAACCTCGTCCCACATAACCTAATGCGTTATAACGCCATCCCATATTACGTAATGCGTTATAACGTCATCCCATATAACGTAATACGGCATAACGTCATACCATATAACCTATTTACGTTATGACGTCATACCACATAACGTATTACGTTATAACGTCATACCATATAACGTAATACGTTACAACGTCATCCCATATAATGTAATACGTTATAACGTCATCCCATATAACGTAATACGTTATAACGTCATCCCATATAACGTAATACGGTATAACGTCATACCGTATAACCTATTTACGTTATACCGTCATACCATATAAAATATTATGTTATAACGTCACACCATATAACGTAATACGTTATAATTTTATACCATATAACCTATTACGTTATAACGTCAGCCCACATAACGTAATATTTTATAACGTCATCCCATATTACGTAATACGTTATAACATCATCCCATATAACGTAATACGGTATAACGTCATACCATATAACCTATTACGTTATAACGTCAACCCATATAACGTAATACGTTATAACGTCATCCCATATAACGTAATACGTTATAACGTCATCCCATATAACGTAATACGGTATAACAACATACCATATAACCTATTTACGTCATAACGTCATACCATATAACGTAATTCGGTATAACGTCATACCATATAACCTAATTACGTTATAACGTCATACCATATAACGTATTACGTTATAACGTCATGCCATATAACGTAATACGTTATAACGTCTTCCCATATAACGTAATACGTTATAACGTCATCCCATATAACGTAATACGGTATAATGTCGTCCCATATAACGTAATACGTTATAACGTCATCCCGTATTACGTAAAACGTTATAACGTCATCCCATATAACGTAATACGTTATAACGTCATACCATATAACGCAATACGTTATAACGTCGTCCCATATATCGTAATACGTTATAACGTCATCCCAAATAAGGTAATACGTTATAACGTCATCCCATATAACGCAATACGTTATAACGTCGTCCCACATAACGTAATATGTTATAACGTCATCCCATATAACGAAATACGTTATAACGTCATGCCATATAACGTAGTACGTTATAGCTTCATACCATATAACGTAATACGTTATAACGTCATCCCATATAACGTAATACGGTATAACGTCATACCAAATAACCTATATACGTTATAACGTCACACCATATAACGTAATTCGGTACAACGTCATACCACATAACCTATTTACGTTATAACGTCATACCATATAACGTATTACGTTATAACGTCATGCCATATAACGTAATACGTTATAGCGTCATACCATATAACGTAATGCGTTATAACGTCGACCCATATTACGTAATACGATATAACGTCAGACCATATGACGTATTACGTTATAACGTCATACCGTATAACCTATTACGTTATAACGTCATAACATATAACGTAATTCGGTACAACGTCATACCACATAACCTATTTACGTTATAACGTCATACCATATAACGTATTACGTTATAACGGTATTCCATATAACGTAATACGTTATAACGTCATCCCATATAACGTAATGCGTTATAACGACGACCCATATTACGTAATACGATATAACGTCACACCATATGACGTATTACGTTATAACGTCATACAGTATAACCTATTACGTTATAACGTCATCCCATATAACGTAATACGTTATAACGTCATCCCATATAACGCAATACCGTATAACCTCGTCCCACATAACCTAATGCGTTATAACGCCATCCCATATTACGTAATGCGTTATAACGTCATCCCATATAACGTAATACGGCATAACGTCATACCATATAACCTATTTACGTTATGACGTCATACCACATAACGTATTACGTTATAACGTCATACCATATAACGTAATACGTTACAACGTCATCCCATATAATGTAATACGTTATAACGTCATCCCATATAACGTAATACGTTATAACGTCATCCCATATAACGTAATACGGTATAACGTCATACCGTATAACCTATTTACGTTATACCGTCATACCATATAACGTATTACGTTATACCGTCATACCATATAAAATATTATGTTATAACGTCATACCATATAACGTAATACGTTATAATTTTATACCATATATCCGATTACGTTATAACGTCAGCCCATATAACGTAATATGTTATAATGTCATCCCATATTACGTAATACGTTATAACGTCATCCCATATAACGTAATACGGTATAACGTCATACCATATAACCTATTACGTTATAACGTCATCCCATATAACGTAATACGTTACAACGTCATCCCATATAACGTAATACGTTATAACATCATCCCGTATAACGTAATACGGTATTTCGTCATACGATATAACCTATTTACGTTATAACGTCATACCATATAACGTAATTCGGTATAACGTCATACCATGTAACCTGTTTACGTTATAACGTCATACCATATAACGTATTACGCTATAACGTCATACCATATAACGTAATACGTTATAACGTTATACCATATAACCTATTACGCTATAACGTCATACCATATAACGTAATACGTTATAACGTCGTCCCACATAACGTAATACGTTAGAACATCATCCCATATTACGTAATACGTTATAACGTCATCCCATATAACGAAATACGTTATAACGTCATCCCATATAACGTAATACGTTATAACGTCATCCCATATAACGTAATACGTTATAACGTCATCCCATATAACGCAATACGTTATAACGTCTTCCCACATAACGTAATACGTTATAACGTCATCCCATATTACGTAATACGTTATAACGTCATCCCATATAACGAAATACGTTATAACGTCATCCCATATAACGTAATACGTTATAACGTCATCCCATATAACGTAATACGGTATAATGTCGTCCCATATAACGTAATACGTTATAACGTCATCCCGTATTACGTAAAACGTTATAACGTCATCCCATATAACGTAATACGGTATAACGTCATACCATATAACCTATTACGTTATAACGTCAACCCATATAACGTAATACGTTATAACGTCATCCCATATAACGTAATACGTTATAACGTCATCCCATATAACGTAATACGGTATAACAACATACCATATAACCTATTTACGTCATAACGTCATACCATATAACGTAATTCGGTATAACGTCATACCATATAACCTAATTACGTTATAACGTCATACCATATAACGTATTACGTTATACAGTCATGCCATATAACGTAATACGTTATAACGTCTTCCCATATAACGTAATACGTTATAACGTCATCCCATATAACGTAATACGGTATAATGTCGTCCCATATAACGTAATACGTTATAACGTCATCCCGTATTACGTAAAACGTTATAACGTCATCCCATATAACGTAATACGTTATAACGTCATCCCATATAACGTAATACGTTATAACGTCATCCCATATAACGTAATACGGTATAACGTCATACCGTATAACCTATTTACGTTATACCGTCATACCATATAACGTATTACGTTATACCGTCATACCATATAAAATATTATGTTATAACGTCATACCATATAACGTAATACGTTATAATTTTATACCATATATCCGATTACGTTATAACGTCAGCCCATATAACGTAATATGTTATAATGTCATCCCATATTACGTAATACGTTATAACGTCATCCCATATAACGTAATACGGTATAACGTCATACCATATAACCTATTACGTTATAACGTCATCCCATATAACGTAATACGTTACAACGTCATCCCATATAACGTAATACGTTATAACATCATCCCGTATAACGTAATACGGTATTTCGTCATACGATATAACCTATTTACGTTATAACGTCATACCATATAACGTAATTCGGTATAACGTCATACCATGTAACCTGTTTACGTTATAACGTCATACCATATAACGTATTACGCTATAACGTCATACCATATAACGTAATACGTTATAACGTTATACCATATAACCTATTACGCTATAACGTCATACCATATAACGTAATACGTTATAACGTCGTCCCACATAACGTAATACGTTAGAACATCATCCCATATTACGTAATACGTTATAACGTCATCCCATATAACGAAATACGTTATAACGTCATCCCATATAACGTAATACGTTATAACGTCATCCCATATAACGTAATACGTTATAACGTCATCCCATATAACGCAATACGTTATAACGTCTTCCCACATAACGTAATACGTTATAACGTCATCCCATATTACGTAATACGTTATAACGTCATCCCATATAACGAAATACGTTATAACGTCATCCCATATAACGTAATACGTTATAACGTCATCCCATATAACGTAATACGGTATAATATCGTCCCATATAACGTAATACGTTATAACATCATCCCGTATAACGTAATACGGTATTTCGTCATACGATATAACCTATTTACGTTATAACGTCTTCCCATATAACGTAATACGTTATAACGTCATCCCATATAACGTAATACGGTATAATGTCGTCCCATATAACGTAATACGTTATAACGTCATCCCGTATTACGTAAAACGTTATAACGTCATCCCATATAACGTAATACGTTATAACGTCATCCCATATAACGTAATACGTTATAACGTCATCCCATATAACGTAATACGGTATAACGTCATACCGTATAACCTATTTACGTTATACCGTCATACCATATAACGTATTACGTTATACCGTCATACCATATAAAATATTATGTTATAACGTCATACCATATAACGTAATACGTTATAATTTTATACCATATATCCGATTACGTTATAACGTCAGCCCATATAACGTAATATGTTATAATGACATCCCATATTACGTAATACGTTATAACGTCATCCCATATAACGTAATACGGTATAACGTCATACCATATAACCTATTACGTTATAACGTCATCCCATATAACGTAATACGTTACAACGTCATCCCATATAACGTAATACGTTATAACATCATCCCGTATAACGTAATACGGTATTTCGTCATACGATATAACCTATTTACGTTATAACGTCATACCATATAACGTAATTCGGTATAACGTCATACCATGTAACCTGTTTACGTTATAACGTCATACCATATAACGTATTACGCTATAACGTCATACCATATAACGTAATACGTTATAACGTTATACCATATAACCTATTACGCTATAACGTCATACCATATAACGTAATACGTTATAACGTCGTCCCACATAACGTAATACGTTAGAACATCATCCCATATTACGTAATACGTTATAACGTCATCCCATATAACGAAATACGTTATAACGTCATCCCATATAACGTAATACGTTATAACGTCATCCCATATAACGTAATACGTTATAACGTCATCCCATATAACGCAATACGTTATAACGTCTTCCCACATAACGTAATACGTTATAACGTCATCCCATATTACGTAATACGTTATAACGTCATCCCATATAACGAAATACGTTATAACGTCATCCCATATAACGTAATACGTTATAACGTCATCCCATATAACGTAATACGGTATAATATCGTCCCATATAACGTAATACGTTATAACGTCATCCCGTATTACGTAAATCGTTATAACGTCATCCCATATAACGTAATACGGTATAACGTCATACCATATAACCTATTACGTTATAACGTCAACCCATATAACGTAATACGTTATAACGTCATCCCATATAACGTAATACGTTATAACGTCATCCCATATAACGTAATACGGTATAACAACATACCATATAACCTATTTACGTCATAACGTCATACCATATAACGTAATTCGGTATAACGTCATACCATATAACCTAATTACGTTATAACGTCATACCATATAACGTATTACGTTATACAGTCATGCCATATAACGTAATACGTTATAACGTCTTCCCATATAACGTAATACGTTATAACGTCATCCCATATAACGTAATACGGTATAATGTCGTCCCATATAACGTAATACGTTATAACGTCATCCCGTATTACGTAAAACGTTATAACGTCATCCCATATAACGTAATACGTTATAACGTCATACCATATAACGCAATACGTTATAACGTCGTCCCATATATCGTAATACGTTATAACGTCATCCCAAATAAGGTAATACGTTATAACGTCATCCCATATAACGCAATACGTTATAACGTCGTCCCACATAACGTAATATGTTATAACGTCATCCCATATAACGAAATACGTTATAACGTCATGCCATATAACGTAGTACGTTATAGCGTCATACCATATAACGTAATACGTTATAACGTCATCCCATATAACGTAATACGGTATAACGTCATACCAAATAACCTATATACGTTATAACGTCACACCATATAACGTAATTCGGTACAACGTCATACCACATAACCTATTTACGTTATAACGTCATACCATATAACGTATTACGTTATAACGTCATGCCATATAACGTAATACGTTATAGCGTCATACCATATAACGTAATGCGTTATAACGTCGACCCATATTACGTAATACGATATAACGTCACACCATATGACGTATTACGTTATAACGTCATACCGTATAACCTATTACGTTATAACGTCATAACATATAACGTAATTCGGTACAACGTCATACCACATAACCTATTTACGTTATAAAGTCATACCATATAACGTATTACGTTATAACGGTATTCCATATAACGTAATACGTTATAACGTCATCCCACATAACGTAATGCGTTATAACGACGACCCATATTACGTAATACGATATAACGTCACACCATATGACGTATTACGTTATAACGTCATACAGTATAACCTATTACGTTATAACGTCATCCCATATAACGTAATACGTTATAACGTCATCCCATATAACGCAATACCGTATAACCTCGTCCCACATAACCTAATGCGTTATAACGCCATCCCATATTACGTAATGCGTTATAACGTCATCCCATATAACGTAATACGGCATAACGTCATACCATATAACCTATTTACGTTATGACGTCATACCACATAACGTATTACGTTATAACGTCATACCATATAACCTATTACGTTATAACGTCATACCATATAACGTAATACGTTATAACGTTATACCATATAAACTATTACGTTATAACGTCATCCCATATTACGTAATACGTTATAACGTCATCCCATATAACGTAATACGTTATAACGTCGCACCATATAATGCAATACGTTATAACGTCATCCCATATAACGTAATGCGGTATAACGTCATACCATATAACCTATTTACGTTATAACGTCATACCATATAACGTATTACGTTATACCGTCATACCATATAAAATATTATGTTATAACGTCACACCATATAACATAATCCGTTATAATTTTATACCATATAACCTATTACGTTATAACGTCAGCCCATATAACGTAATATTTTATAACGTCATCCCATATTACGTAATACGTTATAACGTCATCCCATATAACGTAATACGGTATAACGTCATACCATATAACCTATTACGTTATAACGTCATCCCATATAACGTAATACGTTATAACGTCATCCCATATAACGTAATACGTTATAACGTCATCCCATATAACGTAATACGTTATAACGTCATCCCATATAACGTAATACGGTATAACGTCATACCATATAACCTATTTACGTTATAACGTCATACCATATAACGTAATTCAGTATAACGTCATACCATATAACCTATTTACGTTATAACGTCATACCATATAACGTATTACGTTATAACGTCATGCCATATAACGTAATACGTTATAACGTCTTCCTATATAACGTAATACGATATAACGTCATCCCATATAACGTAATACGGTATAATGTCGTCCCATATAACATAATACGTTATAACGTCATCGCGTATTACGTAATACGTTATAACGTCATCCCATATAACGTAATTCGGTATAACGTCATACCATATAACCTATTACGTTATAACGTCATCCCATATAACGTAATACGTTACAACGTCATCCCATATAATGTAATACGTTATAACGTCATCCCATATAACGTAATACGTTATAACGTCATCCCATATAACGTAATACGGTATAACGTCATACCGTATAACCTATTTACGTTATACCGTCATACCATATAACGTATTACGTTATACCGTCATACCATATAAAATATTATGTTATAACGTCATACCATATAACGTAATACGTTATAATTTTATACCATATATCCGATTACGTTATAACGTCAGCCCATATAACGTAATATGTTATAATGTCATCCCATATTACGTAATACGTTATAACGTCATCCCATATAACGTAATACGGTATAACGTCATACCATATAACCTATTACGTTATAACGTCATCCCATATAACGTAATACGTTACAACGTCATCCCATATAACGTAATACGTTATAACATCATCCCGTATAACGTAATACGGTATTTCGTCATACGATATAACCTATTTACGTTATAACGTCATACCATATAACGTAATTCGGTATAACGTCATACCATGTAACCTGTTTACGTTATAACGTCATACCATATAACGTATTACGCTATAACGTCATACCATATAACGTAATACGTTATAACGTTATACCATATAACCTATTACGCTATAACGTCATACCATATAACGTAATACGTTATAACGTCGTCCCACATAACGTAATACGTTAGAACATCATCCCATATTACGTAATACGTTATAACGTCATCCCATATAACGAAATACGTTATAACGTCATCCCATATAACGTAATACGTTATAACGTCATCCCATATAACGTAATACGTTATAACGTCATCCCATATAACGCAATACGTTATAACGTCTTCCCACATAACGTAATACGTTATAACGTCATCCCATATTACGTAATACGTTATAACGTCATCCCATATAACGAAATACGTTATAACGTCATCCCATATAACGTAATACGTTATAACGTCATCCCATATAACGTAATACGTTACAACGTCATCCCATATAACGTAATACGTTATAACGTCTTCCCATATAACGTCATCCCATATAACGTAATACGGTATAACGTCATACCATATAACCTATTTACGTTATAACGTCATACCATACAACGTATTACGTTATACCGTCATACCATATAAAATATTATGTTATAACGTCACACCATATAACGTAATACGTTATAATTTTATACCATATAACCTATTACGTTATAACGTCAGCCCATATAACGTAATATTTTATAACGTCATCCCATATTACGTAATACGTTATAACATCATCCCATATAACGTAATACGGTATAACGTCATACCATATAACCTATTACGTTATAACGTCAACCCATATAACGTAATACGTTATAACGTCATCCCATATAACGTAATACGTTATAACGTCATCCCATATAACGTAATACGGTATAACAACATACCATATAACCTATTTACGTCATAACGTCATACCATATAACGTAATTCGGTATAACGTCATACCATATAACCTAATTACGTTATAACGTCATACCATATAACGTATAACGTTATAACGTCATGCCATATAACGTAATACGTTATAACGTCTTCCCATATAACGTAATACGTTATAACGTCATCCCATATAACGTAATACGGTATAATGTCGTCCCATATAACGTAATACGTTATAACGTCATCCCGTATTACGTAAAACGTTATAACGTCATCCCATATAACGTAATACGTTATAACGTCATACCATATAACGCAATACGTTATAACGTCGTCCCATATATCGTAATACGTTATAACGTCATCCCAAATAAGGTAATACGTTATAACGTCATCCCGTATAACGCAATACGTTATAACGTCCTCCCACATAACGTAATATGTTATAACGTCATCCCATATAACGAAATACGTTATAACGTCATGCCATATAACGTAGTACGTTATAGCTTCATACCATATAACGTAATACGTTATAACGTCATCCCATATAACGTAATACGGTATAACGTCATACCAAATAACCTATATACGTTATAACGTCACACCATATAACGTAATTCGGTACAACGTCATACCACATAACCTATTTACGTTATAACGTCATACCATATAACGTATTACGTTATAACGTCATGCCATATAACGTAATACGTTATAGCGTCATACCATATAACGTAATGCGTTATAACGTCGACCCATATTACGTAATACGATATAACGTCAGACCATATGACGTATTACGTTATAACGTCATACCGTATAACCTATTACGTTATAACGTCATAACATATAACGTAATTCGGTACAACGTCATACCACATAACCTATTTACGTTATAACGTCATCCCATATAACGTAATACGTTATAACGTCATCCCATATAACGCAATACGTTATAACGTCTTCCCACATAACGTAATACGTTATAACGTCATCCCATATTACGTAATACGTTATAACGTCATCCCATATAACGAAATACGTTATAACGTCATCCCATATAACGTAATACGTTATAACGTCATCCCATATAACGTAATACGTTATAACGTCATCCCATATAACGTAATACGTTATAACGTCTTCCCATATAACGTCATCCCATATAACGTAATACGGTATAACGTCATACCATATAACCTATTTACGTTATAACGTCATACCATACAACGTATTACGTTATACCGTCATACCATATAAAATATTATGTTATAACGTCACACCATATAACGTAATACGTTATAATTTTATACCATATAACCTATTACGTTATAACGTCAGCCCATATAACGTAATATTTTATAACGTCATCCCATATTACGTAATACGTTATAACATCATCCCATATAACGTAATACGGTATAACGTCATACCATATAACCTATTACGTTATAACGTCAACCCATATAACGTAATACGTTATAACGTCATCCCATATAACGTAATACGTTATAACGTCATCCCATATAACGTAATACGGTATAACAACATACCATATAACCTATTTACGTCATAACGTCATACCATATAACGTAATTCGGTATAACGTCATACCATATAACCTAATTACGTTATAACGTCATACCATATAACGTATTACGTTATAACGTCATGCCATATAACGTAATACGTTATAACGTCTTCCCATATAACGTAATACGTTATAACGTCATCCCATATAACGTAATACGGTATAATGTCGTCCCATATAACGTAATACGTTATAACGTCATCCCGTATTACGTTAAACGTTATAACGTCATCCCATATAACGTAATACGTTATAACGTCATACCATATAACGCAATACGTTATAACGTCGTCCCATATATCGTAATACGTTATAACGTCATCCCAAATAAGGTAATACGTTATAACGTCATCCCATATAACGCAATACGTTATAACGTCCTCCCACATAACGTAATATGTTATAACGTCATCCCATATAACGAAATACGTTATAACGTCATGCCATATAACGTAGTACGTTATAGCTTCATACCATATAACGTAATACGTTATAACGTCATCCCATATAACGTAATACGGTATAACGTCATACCAAATAACCTATATACGTTATAACGTCACACCATATAACGTAATTCGGTACAACGTCATACCACGTAACCTATTTACGTTATAACGTCATACCATATAACGTATTACGTTATAACGTCATGCCATATAACGTAATACGTTATAGCGTCATACCATATAACGTAATGCGTTATAACGTCGACCCATATTACGTAATACGATATAACGTCAGACCATATGACGTATTACGTTATAACGTCATACCGTATAACCTATTACGTTATAACGTCATAACATATAACGTAATTCGGTACAACGTCATACCACATAACCTATTTACGTTATAACGTCATACCATATAACGTATTACGTTATAACGGTATTCCATATAACGTAATACGTTATAACGTCATCCCATATAACGTAATGCGTTATAACGACGACCCATATTACGTAATACGATATAACGTCACACCATATGACGTATTACGTTATAACGTCATACAGTATAACCTATTACGTTATAACGTCATCCCATATAACGTAATACGTTATAACGTCATCCCATATAACGCAATACCGTATAACCTCGTCCCACATAACCTAATGCGTTATAACGCCATCCCATATTACGTAATGCGTTATAACGTCATCCCATATAACGTAATACGGCATAACGTCATACCATATAACCTATTTACGTTATGACGTCATACCATATAACGTATTACGTTATAACGTCATACCATATAACCTATTACGTTATAACGTCATACCATATAACGTAATACGTTATAACGTTATACCATATAAACTATTACGTTATAACGTCATCCCCTATTACGTAATACGTTATAACGTCATCCCATATAACGTAATACGTTATAACGTCGTACCATATAATGCAATACGTTATAACGTCATCCCATATAACGTAATGCGGTATAACGTCATAACATATAACCTATTTACGTTATAACGTCATACCATATAACGTATTACGTTATACCGTCATACCATATAAAATATTATGTTATAACGTCACACCATATAACATAATCCGTTATAATTTTATACCATATAACCTATTACGTTATAACGTCAGCCCATATAACGTAATATTTTATAACGTCATCCCATATTACGTAATACGTTATAACGTCATCCCATATAACGTAATACGTTATAACGTCGTACCATATAATGCAATACGTTATAACGTCATCCCATATAACGTAATGCGGTATAACGTCATACCATATAACCTATTTACGTTATAACGTCATACCATATAACGTATTACGTTATACCGTCATACCATATAAAATATTATGTTATAACGTCACACCATATTACATAATCCGTTATAATTTTATACCATATAACCTATTACGTTATAACGTCAGCCCATATAACGTAATATTTTATAACGTCATCCCATATTACGTAATACGTTATAACGTCATCCCATATAACGTAATACGGTATAACGTCATACCATATAACCTATTACGTTATAACGTCATCCCATATAACGTAATACGTTATAACGTCATCCCATATAACGTAATACGTTATAACGTCATCCCATATAACGTAATACGGTATAACGTCATACCATATAACCTATTTACGTTATAACGTCATACCATATAACGTAATTCAGTATAACGTCATACCATATAACCTATTTACGTTATAACGTCATACCATATAACGTATTACGTTATAACGTCATGCCATATAACGTAATACGTTATAACGTCTTCCTATATAACGTAATTCGTTATAACGTCATCCCATATAACGTAATACGGTATAATGTCGTCCCATATAACGTAATACGTTATAACGTCATCGCGTATTACGTAATACGTTATAACGTCATCCCATATAACGTAATTCGGTATAACGTCATACCATATAACCTATTACGTTATAACGTCATCCCATATAACGTAATACGTTACAACGTCATCCCATATAATGTAATACGTTATAACGTCATACCATATAACGCAATTCGTTATAACGTCGTCCCATATAACGTAATACGGTATAACGTCATACCGTATAACCTATTTACGTTATACCGTCATACCATATAACGTATTACGTTATACCGTCATACCATATAAAATATTATGTTATAACGTCATACCATATAACGTAATACGTTATAATTTTATACCATATATCCGATTACGTTATAACGTCAGCCCATATAACGTAATATGTTATAATGTCATCCCATATTACGTAATACGTTATAACGTCATCCCATATAACGTAATACGGTATAACGTCATACCATATAACCTATTACGTTATAACGTCATCCCATATAACGTAATACGTTACAACGTCATCCCATATAACGTAATACGTTATAACATCATCCCGTATAACGTAATACGGTATTTCGTCATACGATATAACCTATTTACGTTATAACGTCATACCATATAACGTAATTCGGTATAACGTCATACCATGTAACCTGTTTACGTTATAACGTCATACCATATAACGTATTACGCTATAACGTCATACCATATAACGTAATACGTTATAACGTTATACCATATAACCTATTACGCTATAACGTCATACCATATAACGTAATACGTTATAACGTCGTCCCACATAACGTAATACGTTAGAACATCATCCCATATTACGTAATACGTTATAACGTCATCCCATATAACGAAATACGTTATAACGTCATCCCATATAACGTAATACGTTATAACGTCATCCCACATAACGCAATACGTTATAACGTCTTCCCACATAACGTAATACGTTATAACGTCATCCCATATTACGTAATACGTTATAACGTCATCCCATATAACGAAATACGTTATAACGTCATCCCATATAACGTAATACGTTATAACGTCATCCCATATAACGTAATACGTTATAACGTCATCCGATATAACGTAATACGTTATAACGTCTTCCCATATAACGTCATCCCATATAACGTAATACGGTATAACGTCATACCATATAAACTATTTACGTTATAACGTCATACCATACAACGTATTACGTTATACCGTCATACCATATAAAATATTATGTTATAACGTCACACCATATAACGTAATACGTTATAATTTTATACCATATAACCTATTACGTTATAACGTCAGCCCATATAACGTAATATTTTATAACGTCATCCCATATTACGTAATACGTTATAACGTCATCCCATATAACGTAATACGGTATAACGTCATACCATATAACCTATTACGTTATAACGTCAACCCATATAACGTAATACGTTATAACGTCATCCCATATAATGTAATACGTTATAACGTCATCCCATATAACGTAATACGGTATAATGTCGTCCCATATAACGTAATACGTTATAACGTCTTCCTATATAACGTAATACGTTATAACGTCATCCCATATAACGTAATACGGTATAATGTCGTCCCATATAACGTAATACGTTACAACGTCATCCCATATAATGTAATACGTTATAACGTCATCCCATATAACGTAATACGTTATAACGTTATACCATATAACCTATTACGCAATAACGTCATACCATATAACGTAATACGTTATAACGTCGTCCCACATAACGTAATACGTTATAACGTTATACCATATAACCTATTACGCAATAACGTCGTCCCACATAACGTAATACGTTAGAACATCATCCCATATTACGTAATACGTTATAACGTCATCCCATATAACGTAATACGTTATAACGTCTTCCTATATAACGTAATACGTTATAACGTCATCCCATATAACGTAATACGGTATAATGTCGTCCCATATAACGTAATACGTTATAACGTCATCGCGTATTACGTAATACGTTATAACGTCATCCCATATAACGTAATTCGGTATAACGTCATACCATATAACCTATTACGTTATAACGTCATCCCATATAACGTAATACGTTACAACGTCATCCCATATAATGTAATACGTTATAACGTCACCCCATATAACGTAATACGTTATAACGTCATCCCATATAACGTAATACGGTATAACGTCATACCGTATAACCTATTTACGTTATACCGTCATACCATATAACGTATTACGTTATACCGTCATACCATATAAAATATTATGTTATAACGTCATACCATATAACGTAATACGTTATAATTTTATACCATATATCCGATTACGTTATAACGTCAGCCCATATAACGTAATATGTTATAATGTCATCCCATATTACGTAATACGTTATAACGTCATCCCATATAACGTAATACGGTATAACGTCATACCATATAACCTATTACGTTATAACGTCATCCCATATAACGTAATACGTTACAACGTCATCCCATATAACGTAATACGTTATAACATCATCCCGTATAACGTAATACGGTATTTCGTCATACGATATAACCTATTTACGTTATAACGTCATACCATATAACGTAATTCGGTATAACGTCATACCATGTAACCTGTTTACGTTATAACGTCATACCATATAACGTATTACGCTATAACGTCATACCATATAACGTAATACGTTATAACGTTATACCATATAACCTATTACGCAATAACGTCATACCATATAACGTAATACGTTATAACGTCGTCCCACATAACGTAATACGTTAGAACATCATCCCATATTACGTAATACGTTATAACGTCATCCCATATAACGAAATACGTTATAACGTCATCCCATATAACGTAATACGGTATAATGTCGTCCCATATAACGTAATACGTTATAACGTCGTCCCACATAACGTAATACGTTAGAACATCATCCCATATTACGTAATACGTTATAACGTCATCCCATATAACGAAATACGTTATAACGTCATCCCATATAACGTAATACGGTATAATGTCGTCCCATATAACGTAATACGTTACAACGTCATCCCATATAATGTAATACGTTATAACGTCATCCCATATAACGTAATACGTTATAACGTTATACCATATAACCTATTACGCAATAACGTCATACCATATAACGTAATACGTTATAACGTCGTCCCACATAACGTAATACGTTATAACGTTATAATATATAACCTATTACGCAATAACGTCGTCCCACATAACGTAATACGTTAGAACATCATCCCATATTACGTAATACGTTATAACGTCATCCCATATAACGTAATACGTTATAACGTCTTCCTATATAACGTAATACGTTATAACGTCATCCCATATAACGTAATACGGTATAATGTCGTCCCATATAACGTAATACGTTATAACGTCATCGCGTATTACGTAATACGTTATAACGTCATCCCATATAACGTAATTCGGTATAACGTCATACCATTTAACCTATTACGTTATAACGTCATCCCATATAACGTAATACGTTACAACGTCATCCCATATAATGTAATACGTTATAACGTCATCCCATATAACGTAATACGTTATAACGTCATCCCATATAACGTAATACGGTATAACGTCATACCGTATAACCTATTTACGTTATACCGTCATACCATATAACGTATTACGTTATACCGTCATACCATATAAAATATTATGTTATAACGTCATACCATATAACGTAATACGTTATAATTTTATACCATATATCCGATTACGTTATAACGTCAGCCCATATAACGTAATATGTTATAATGTCATCCCATATTACGTAATACGTTATAACGTCATCCCATATAACGTAATACGGTATAACGTCATACCATATAACCTATTACGTTATAACGTCATCCCATATAACGTAATACGTTACAACGTCATCCCATATAACGTAATACGTTATAACATCATCCCGTATAACGTAATACGGTATTTCGTCATACGATATAACCTATTTACGTTATAACGTCATACCATATAACGTAATTCGGTATAACGTCATACCATGTAACCTGTTTACGTTATAACGTCATACCATATAACGTATTACGCTATAACGTCATACCATATAACGTAATACGTTATAACGTTATACCATATAACCTATTACGCAATAACGTCATACCATATAACGTAATACGTTATAACGTCGTCCCACATAACGTAATACGTTAGAACATCATCCCATATTACGTAATACGTTATAACGTCATCCCATATAACGAAATACGTTATAACGTCATCCCATATAACGTAATACGTTATAACGTCATCCCATATAACGTAATACGTTATAACGTCATCCCATATAACGCAATACGTTATAACGTCTTCCCACATAACGTAATACGTTATAACGTCATCCCATTTTACGTAATACGTTATAACGTCATCCCATATAACGAAATACGTTATAACGTCATCCCATATAACGTAATACGTTATAACGTCATCCCATATAACGTAATACGTTATAACGTCATCCCATATAACGTAATACGTTATAACGTCTTCCCATATAACGTCATCCCATATAACGTAATACGGTATAACGTCATACCATATAACCTATTTACGTTATAACGTCATACCATACAACGTATTACGTTATACCGTCATACCATATAAAATATTATGTTATAACGTCACACCATATAACGTAATACGTTATAATTTTATACCATATAACCTATTACGTTATAACGTCAGCCCATATAACGTAATATTTTATAACGTCATCCCATATTACGTAATACGTTATAACGTCATCCCATATAACGTAATACGGTATAACGTCATACCATATAACCTATTACGTTATAACGTCAACCCATATAACGTAATACGTTGTAACGTCATCCCATATAACGTAATACGTTATAACGTCATCCCATATAACGTAATACGGTATAACAACATACCATATAACCTATTTACGTCATAACGTCATACCATATAACGTAATTCGGTATAACGTCATACCATATAACCTAATTACGTTATAACGTCATACCATATAACGTATTACGTTATAACGTCATGCCATATAACGTAATACGTTATAACGTCTTCCCATATAACGTAATACGTTATAACGTCATCCCATATAACGTAATACGGTATAATGTCGTCCCATATAACGTAATACGTTATAACGTCATCCCGTATTACGTAAAACGTTATAACGTCATCCCATATAACGTAATACGTTATAACGTCATACCATATAACGCAATACGTTATAACGTCGTCCCATATATCGTAATACGTTATAACGTCATCCCAAATAAGGTAATACGTTATAACGTCATCCCATATAACGCAATACGTTATAACGTCGTCCCACATAACGTAATATGTTATAACGTCATCCCATATAACGAAATACGTTATAACGTCATGCCATATAACGTAGTACGTTATAGCGTCATACCATATAACGTAATACGTTATAACGTCATCCCATATAACGTAATACGTTACAACGTCATCCCATATAATGTAATACGTTATAACGTCATCCCATATAACGTAATACGTTATAACGTTATACCATATAACCTATTACGCAATAACGTCATACCATATAACGTAATACGTTATAACGTCGTCCCACATAACGTAATACGTTATAACGTTATACCATATAACCTATTACGCAATAACGTCGTCCCACATAACGTAATACGTTAGAACATCATCCCATATTACGTAATACGTTATAACGTCATCCCATATAACGTAATACGTTATAACGTCTTCCTATATAACGTAATACGTTATAACGTCATCCCATATAACGTAATACGGTATAATGTCGTCCCATATAACGTAATACGTTATAACGTCATCGCGTATTACGTAATACGTTATAACGTCATCCCATATAACGTAATTCGGTATAACGTCATACCATATAACCTATTACGTTATAACGTCATCCCATATAACGTAATACGTTACAACGTCATCCCATATAATGTAATACGTTATAACGTCATCCCATATAACGTAATACGTTATAACGTCATCCCATATAACGTAATACGGTATAACGTCATACCGTATAACCTATTTACGTTATACCGTCATACCATATAACGTATTACGTTATACCGTCATACCATATTAAATATTATGTTATAACGTCATACCATATAACGTAATACGTTATAATTTTATACCATATATCCGATTACGTTATAACGTCAGCCCATATAACGTAATATGTTATAATGTCATCCCATATTACGTAATACGTTATAACGTCATCCCATATAACGTAATACGGTATAACGTCATACCATATAACCTATTACGTTATAACGTCATCCCATATAACGTAATACGTTACAACGTCATCCCATATAACGTAATACGTTATAACATCATCCCGTATAACGTAATACGGTATTTCGTCATACGATATAACCTATTTACGTTATAACGTCATACCATATAACGTAATTCGGTATAACGTCATACCATGTAACCTGTTTACGTTATAACGTCATACCATATAACGTATTACGCTATAACGTCATACCATATAACGTAATACGTTATAACGTTATACCATATAACCTATTACGCAATAACGTCATACCATATAACGTAATACGTTATAACGTCGTCCCACATAACGTAATACGTTAGAACATCATCCCATATTACGTAATACGTTATAACGTCATCCCATATAACGAAATACGTTATAACGTCATCCCATATAACGTAATACGTTATAACGTCATCCCATATAACGTAATACGTTATAACGTCATCCCATATAACGCAATACGTTATAACGTCTTCCCACATAACGTAATACGTTATAACGTCATCCCATTTTACGTAATACGTTATAACGTCATCCCATATAACGAAATACGTTATAACGTCATCCCATATAACGTAATACGTTATAACGTCATCCCATATAACGTAATACGTTATAACGTCATCCCATATAACGTAATACGTTATAACGTCTTCCCATATAACGTCATCCCATATAACGTAATACGGTATAACGTCATACCATATAACCTATTTACGTTATAACGTCATACCATACAACGTATTACGTTATACCGTCATACCATATAAAATATTATGTTATAACGTCACACCATATAACGTAATACGTTATAATTTTATACCATATAACCTATTACGTTATAACGTCAGCCCATATAACGTAATATTTTATAACGTCATCCCATATTACGTAATACGTTATAACGTCATCCCATATAACGTAATACGGTATAACGTCATACCATATAACCTATTACGTTATAACGTCAACCCATATAACGTAATACGTTATAACGTCATCCCATATAACGTAATACGTTATAACGTCATCCCATATAACGTAATACGGTATAACAACATACCATATAACCTATTTACGTCATAACGTCATACCATATAACGTAATTCGGTATAACGTCATACCATATAACCTAATTACGTTATAACGTCATACCATATAACGTATTACGTTATAACGTCATGCCATATAACGTAATACGTTATAACGTCTTCCCATATAACGTAATACGTTATAACGTCATCCCATATAACGTAATACGGTATAATGTCGTCCCATATAACGTAATACGTTATAACGTCATCCCGTATTACGTAAAACGTTATAACGTCATCCCATATAACGTAATACGTTATAACGTCATACCATATAACGCAATACGTTATAACGTCGTCCCATATATCGTAATACGTTATAACGTCATCCCAAATAAGGTAATACGTTATAACGTCATCCCATATAACGCAATACCTTATAACGTCGTCCCACATAACGTAATATGTTATAACGTCATCCCATATAACGAAATACGTTATAACGTCATGCCATATAACGTAGTACGTTATAGCGTCATACCATATAACGTAATACGTTATAACGTCATCCCATATAACGTAATACGGTATAACGTCATACCAAATAACCTATATACGTTATAACGTCACACCATATAACGTAATTCGGTACAACGTCATACCACATAACCTATTTACGTTATAACGTCATACCATATAACGTATTACGTTATAACGTCATGCCATATAACGTAATACGTTATAGCGTCATACCATATAACGTAATGCGTTATAACGTCGACCCATATTACGTAATACGATATAACGTCACACCATATGACGTATTACGTTATAACGTCATACCGTATAACCTATTACGTTATAACGTCATAACATATAACGTAATTCGGTACAACGTCATACCACATAACCTATTTACGTTATAACGTCATACCATATAACGTAATACGTTACAACGTCATCCCATATAATGTAATACGTTATAACGTCATCCCATATAACGTAATACGTTATAACGTCATCCCATATAACGTAATACGGTATAACGTCATACCGTATAACCTATTTACGTTATACCGTCATACCATATAACGTATTACGTTATACCATCATACCATATAAAATATTATGTTATAACGTCATACCATATAACGTAATACGTTATAATTTTATACCATATATCCTATTACGTTATAACGTCAGCCCATATAACGTAATATGTTATAATGTCATCCCATATAACGTAATACGGTATAACGTCATACCATATAACCTATTACGTTATAACGTCATCCCATATAACGTAATACGTTATAACGTCATCCCATATAACGTAATGCGTTATAACGACGACCCATATTACGTAATACGATATAACGTCACACCATATGACGTATTACGTTATAACGTCATACAGTATAACCTATTACGTTATAACGTCATCCCATATAACGTAATACGTTATAACGTCATCCCATATAACGCAATACCGTATAACCTCGTCCCACATAACCTAATGCGTTATAACGCCATCCCATATTACGTAATGCGTTATAACGTCATCCCATATAACGTAATACGGCATAACGTCATACCATATAACCTATTTACGTTATGACGTCATACCATATAACGTATTACGTTATAACGTCATACCATATAACCTATTACGTTATAACGTCATACCATATAACGTAATACGTTATAACGTTATACCATATAAACTATTACGTTATAACGTCATCCCATATTACGTAATACGTTATAACGTCATCCCATATAACGTAATACCTTATAACGTCGTACCATATAATGCAATACGTTATAACGTCATCCCATATAACGTAATGCGGTATAACGTCATACCATATAACCTATTTACGTTATAACGTCATACCATATAACGTATTACGTTATACCGTCATACCATATAAAATATTATGTTATAACGTCACACCATATAACATAATCCGTTATAATTTTATACCATATAACCTATTACGTTATAACGTCAGCCCATATAACGTAATATTTTATAACGTCATCCCATATTACGTAATACGTTATAACGTCATCCCATATAACGTAATACGGTATAACGTCATACCATATAACCTATTACGTTATAACGTCATCCCATACAACGTAATACGTTATAACGTCATCCCATATAACGTAATACGTTATAACGTCATCCCATATAACGTAATACGTTATAACGTCATCCCATATAACGTAATACGGTATAACGTCATACCATATAACCTATTTACGTTATAACGTCATACCATATAACGTAATTCAGTATAACGTCATACCATATAACCTATTTACGTTATAACGTCATACCATATAACGTATTACGTTATAACGTCATGCCATATAACGTAATACGTTATAACGTCTTCCTATATAACGTAATACGTTATAACGTCATCCCATATAACGTAATACGGTATAATGTCGTCCCATATAACGTAATACGTTATAACGTCATCGCGTATTACGTAATACGTTATAACGTCATCCCATATAACGTAATTCGGTATAACGTCATACCATATAACCTATTACGTTATAACGTCATCCCATATAACGTAATACGTTACAACGTCATCCCATATAATGTAATACGTTATAACGTCATCCCATATAACGTAATACGTTATAACGTCATCCCATATAACGTAATACGGTATAACGTCATACCGTATAACCTATTTACGTTATACCGTCATACCATATAACGTATTACGTTATACCGTCATACCATATAAAATATTATGTTATAACGTCATACCATATAACGTAATACGTTATAATTTTATACCATATATCCGATTACGTTATAACGTCAGCCCATATAACGTAATATGTTATAATGTCATCCCATATTACGTAATACGTTATAACGTCATCCCATATAACGTAATACGGTATAACGTCATACCATATAACCTATTACGTTATAACGTCATCCCATATAACGTAATACGTTACAACGTCATCCCATATAACGTAATACGTTATAACATCATCCCGTATAACGTAATACGGTATTTCGTCATACGATATAAGCTATTTACGTTATAACGTCATACCATATAACGTAATTCGGTATAACGTCATACCATGTAACCTGTTTACGTTATAACGTCATACCATATAACGTATTACGCTATAACGTCATACCATATAACGTAATACGTTATAACGTTATACCATATAACCTATTACGCAATAACGTCATACCATATAACGTAATATGTTATAACGTCGTCCCACATAACGTAATACGTTAGAACATCATCCCATATTACGTAATACGTTATAACGTCATCCCATATAACGAAATACGTTATAACGTCATCCCATATAACGTAATACGTTATAACGTCATCCCGTATTACGTAAAACGTTATAACGTCATCCCATATAACGTAATACGTTATAACGTCATACCATATAACGCAATGCGTTATAACGTCGTCCCATATATCGTAATACGTTATAACGTCATCCCAAATAAGGTAATACGTTATAACGTCATCCCATATAACGTAATACGGTATAACAACATACCATATAACCTATTTACGTCATAACGTCATACCATATAACGTAATTCGGTATAACGTCATACCATATAACCTAATTACGTTATAACGTCATACCATATAACGTATTACGTTATAACGTCATGCCATATAACGTAATACGTTATAACGTCTTCCCATATAACGTAATACGTTATAACGTCATCCCATATAACGTAATACGGTATAATGTCGTCCCATATAACGTAATACGTTATAACGTCATCCCGTATTACGTAAAACGTTATAACGTCATCCCATATAACGTAATACGTTATAACGTCATACCATATAACGCAATGCGTTATAACGTCGTCCCATATATCGTAATACGTTATAACGTCATCCCAAATAAGGTAATACGTTATAACGTCATCCCATATAACGCAATACGTTATAACGTCGTCCCACATAACGCAATATGTTATAACGTCATCCCATATAACGAAATACGTTATAACGTCATGCCATATAACGTAGTACGTTATAGCGTCATACCATATAACGTAATACGTTATAACGTCATCCCATATAACGTAATACGGTATAACGTCATACCAAATAACCTATATACGTTATAACGTCACACCATATAACGTAATTCGGTACAACGTCATACCACATAACCTATTTACGTTATAACGTCATACCATATAACGTATTACGTTATAATGTCATGCCATATAACGTAATACGTTATAGCGTCATACCATATAACGTAATGCGTTATAACGTCGACCCATATTACGTTATACGATATAACGTCACACCATATGACGTATTACGTTATAACGTCATACCGTATAACCTATTACGTTATAACGTCATAACATATAACGTAGTTCGGTACAACGTCATATCACATAACCTATTTACGTTATAACGTCATACCATATAACGTATTACGTTATAACGGTATTCCATATAACGTAATACGTTATAACGTCATCCCATATAACGTAATGCGTTATAACGACGACCCATATTACGTAATACGATATAACGTCACACCATATGACGTATTACGTTATAACGTCATACAGTATAACCTATTACGTTATAACGTCATCCCATATAACGTAATACGTTATAACGTCATCCCATATAACGCAATACCGTATAACCTCGTCCCACATAACCTAATGCGTTATAACGCCATCCCATATTACGTAATGCGTTATAACGTCATCCCATATAACGTAATACGGCATAACGTCATACCATATAACCTATTTACGTTATGACGTCATACCATATAACGTATTACGTTATAACGTCATACCATATAACCTATTACGTTATAACGTCATACCATATAACGTAATACGTTATAACGTTATACCATATAAACTATTACGTTATAACGTCATCCCATATTACGTAATACGTTATAACGTCATCCCATATAACGTAATACGTTATAACGTCGTACCATATAATGCAATACGTTATAACGTCATCCCATATAACGTAATGCGGTATAACGTCATACCATATAACCTATTTACGTTATAACGTCATACCATATAACGTATTACGTTATACCGTCCTACCATATAAAATATTATGTTATAACGTCACACCATATAACATAATCCGTTATAATTTTATACCATATAACCTATTACGTTATAACGTCAGCCCATATAACGTAATATTTTATAACGTCATCCCATATTACGTAATACGTTATAACGTCATCCCATATAACGTAATACGGTATAACGTCATACCATATAACCTATTACGTTATAACGTCATCCCATATAACGTAATACGTTATAACGTCATCCCATATAACGTAATACGTTATAACGTCATCCCATATAACGTAATACGGTATAACGTCATACCATATAACCTATTTACGTTATAACGTCATACCATATAACGTAATTCAGTATAACGTCATACCATATAACCTATTTACGTTATAACGTCATACCATATAACGTATTACGTTATAACGTCATGCCATATAACGTAATACGTTATAACGTCTTCCTATATAACGTAATACGTTATAACGTCATCCCATATAACGTAATACGGTATAATGTCGTCCCATATAACGTAATACGTTATAACGTCATCGCGTATTACGTAATACGTTATAACGTCATCCCATATAACGTAATTCGGTATAACGTCATACCATATAACCTATTACGTTATAACGTCATCCCATATAACGTAATACGTTACAACGTCATCCCATATAATGTAATACGTTATAACGTCATCCCATATAACGTAATACGTTATAACGTCATCCCATATAACGTAATACGGTATAACGTCATACCGTATAACCTATTTACGTTATACCGTCATACCATATAACGTATTACGTTATACCATCATACCATATAAAATATTATGTTATAACGTCATACCATATAACGTAATACGTTATAATTTTATACCATATATCCTATTACGTTATAACGTCAGCCCATATAACGTAATATGTTATAATGTCATCCCATATAACGTAATACGGTATAACGTCATACCATATAACCTATTACGTTATAACGTCATCCCATATAACGTAATACGTTACAACGTCATCCCATATAACGTAATACGTTATAACATCATCCCGTATAACGTAATACGGTATTTCGTCATACGATATAACCTATTTACGTCATAACGTCATACCATATAACGTAATTCGGTATAACGTCATACCATATAACCTGCTTACGTTATAACGTCATACCATATAACGTATTACGCTATAACGTCATACCATATAACGTAATACGTTATAACGTTATACCATATAACCTATTACGTTATAACGTCATACCATATAACGTAATACGTTATAACGTCGTCCCACATAACGTAATACGTTAGAACATCATCCCATATTTCGTAATACGTTATAACGTCATCCCATATAACGAAATACGTTATAACGTCATCCCATATAACGTAATACGTTATAACGTCATCCCATATAACGTAATACGTTATAACGTCATCCCATATAACGCAATACGTTATAACGTCTTCCCACATAACGTAATACGTTATAACGTCATCCCATATTACGTAATACGTTATAACGTCATCCCATATAACGAAATACGGTATAACAACATACCATATAACCTATTTACGTCATAACGTCATACCATATAACGTAATTCGGTATAACGTCATACCATATAACCTATTTACGTTATAACGTCATACCATATAACGTATTACGTTATAACGTCATGCCATATAACGTAATACGTTATAACGTCATCCCATATAACGTAATACGGTATAACAACATACCATATAACCTATTTACGTCATAACGTCATACCATATAACGTAATTCGGTATAACGTCATACCATATAACCTATTTACGTTATAACGTCATACCATATAACGTATTACGTTATAACGTCATGCCATATAACGTAATACGTTATAACGTCTTCCTATATAACGTAATACGTTATAACGTCATCCCATATAACGTAATACGGTATAATGTCGTCCCATATAACGTAATACGTTATAACGTCATCGCGTATTACGTAATACGTTATAACGTCATCCCATATAACGTAATACGTTATAACGTCATACTATATAACGCAATACGTTATAACGTCGTCCCATATATCGTAATGCGTTATAACGTCATCCCAAATAACGTGATACGTTATAACGTCATCCCATATAACGCAATACGTTATAACGTCGTCCCACATAACGTAATAAGTTATAACGTCATCCCATATAACCTAATTCGGTATAACGTCATACCATATAACGCAATACGTTATAACGTCGTCCCATACAACGTAATACGTTATAACGTCATCCCATATAACGTAATTCGGTATAACGTCATACCATATAACCTATTACGTTATAACGTCATCCCATATAACGTAATACGTTACAACGTCATCCCATATAATGTAATACGTTATAACGTCATCCCATATAACGTAATACGTTATAACGTCATCCCATATAACGTAATACGGTATAACGTCATACCGTATAACCTATTTGCGTTATACCGTCATACCATGTAACGTGTTACGTTATACCGTCATACCATATAAAATATTATGTTATAACGTCACACCATATAACGTAATACGTTATAATTTTATACCATATATCCTATTACGTTATAACGTCAGCCCATATAACGTAATATGTTATAATGTCATCCCATATTACGTAATACGTTATAACGTCATCCCATATAACGTAATACGGTATAACGTCATACCATATAACCTATTACGTTATAACGTCATCCCATATAACGTAATACGTTACAACGTCATCCCATATAACGTAATACGTTATAACGTTATACCATATAACCTATTACGTTATAACGTCATACCATATAACGTAATACGTTATAACGTCGTCCCACATAACGTAATACGTTATAACGTCATCCCATATTACGTAATACGTTATAACGTCATCCCATATAACGAAATACGTTATAACGTCATCCCATATAACCTATTACGTTATAACGTCATCCCATATAACGTAATACGGTATAACGTCATACCGTATAACCTATTTGCGTTATACCGTCATACCATATAACGTGTTACGTTATACCGTCATACCATATAAAATATTATGTTATAACGTCACACCATATAACGTAATACGTTATAACGTCATCCCATATAACGTAATACGTTATAACGTCATACCATATAACGTAATACGTTATAACGTCTTCCCATATAACGTCATCCCATATAACGTAATACGGTATAACGTCATACCATATAACCTATTTACGTTATAACGTCATACCATACAACGTATTACGTTATACCGTCATACCATATAAAATATTATGTTATAACGTCACACCATATAACGTTATACGTTATAATTTTATACCATATAACCTATTACGTTATAACGTCAGCCCATATAACGTAATATTTTATAACGTCATCCCATATTACGTAATACGTTATAACGTCATCCCATATAACGTAATACGGTATAACGTCATACCATATAACCTATTACGTTATACCGTCATACCATATAACGTATTACGTTATACCGTCATACCATATAAAATATTATGTTATAACGTCATACCATATAACGTAATACGTTATAATTTTATACCATATATCCGATTACGTTATAACGTCAGCCCATATAACGTAATATGTTATAATGTCATCCCATATTACGTAATACGTTATAACGTCATCCCATATAACGTAATACGGTATAACGTCATACCATATAACCTATTACGTTATAACGTCATCCCATATAACGTAATACGTTACAACGTCATCCCATATAACGTAATACGTTATAACATCATCCCGTATAACGTAATACGGTATTTCGTCATACGATATAACCTATTTACGTTATAACGTCATACCATATAACGTAATTCGGTATAACGTCATACCATGTAACCTGTTTACGTTATAACGTCATACCATATAACGTATTACGCTATAACGTCATACCATATAACGTAATACGTTATAACGTTATACCATATAACCTATTACGCAATAACGTCATACCATATAACGTAATATGTTATAACGTCGTCCCACATAACGTAATACGTTAGAACATCATCCCATATTACGTAATACGTTATAACGTCATCCCATATAACGAAATACGTTATAACGTCATCCCATATAACGTAATACGTTATAACGTCATCCCATATAACGTAATACGTTATAACGTCATCCCATATAACGCAATACGTTATAACGTCTTCCCACATAACGTAATACGTTATAACGTCATCCCATATTACGTAATACGTTATAACGTCATCCCATATAACGAAATACGTTATAACGTCATCCCATATAACGTAATACGTTATAACGTCATCCCATATAACGTAATACGTTATAACGTCATCCCATATAACGTAATACGTTATAACGTCTTCCCATATAACGTCATCCCATATAACGTAATACGGTATAACGTCATACCATATAACCTATTTACGTTATAACGTCACACCATACAACGTATTACGTTATACCGTCATACCATATAAAATATTATGTAATAAGGTCACACCATATAACGTAATACGTTATAATTTTATACCATATAACCTATTACGTTATAACGTCAGCCCATATAACGTAATATTTTATAACGTCATCCCATATTACGTAATACGTTATAACGTCATCCCATATAACGTAATACGGTATAACGTCATACCATATAACCTATTACGTTATAACGTCAACCCATATAACGTAATACGTTATAACGTCATCCCATATAACGTAATACGTTATAACGTCATCCCATATAACGTAATACGTTATAACGTCATCCCATATAACGAAATACGTTATAACGTCATCCCATATAACGTAATACGTTATAACGTCATCCCATATAACGTAATACGTTATAACGTCATCCCATATAACGTAATACGTTATAACGTCTTCCCATATAACGTCATCCCATATAACGTAATACGGTATAACGTCATACCATATAACCTATTTACGTTATAACGTCATACCATACAACGTATTACGTTATACCGTCATACCATATAAAATATTATGTTATAAGGTCACACCATATAACGTAATACGTTATAATTTTATACCATATAACCTATTACGTTATGACGTCAGCCCATATAACGTAATATTTTATAACGTCATCCCATATTACGTAATACGTTATAACGTCATCCCATATAACGTAATACGGTATAACGTCATACCATATAACCTATTACGTTATAACGTCAACCCGTATAACGTAATACGTTATAACGTCATCCCATATAACGTAATACGTTATAACGTCATCCCATATAACGTAATACGGTATAACAACATACCATATAACCTATTTACGTCATAACGTCATACCATATAACGTAATTCGGTATAACGTCATACCATATAACCTGTTTACGTTATAACGTCATACCATATAACGTATTACGCTATAACGTCATACCATATAACGTAATACGTTATAACGTTATACCATATAACCTATTACGTTATAACGTCATACCATATAACGTAATACGTTATAACGTCGTCCCACATAACGTAATACGTTAGAACATCATCCCATATTTCGTAATACGTTATAACGTCATCCCATATAACGAAATACGTTATAACGTCATCCCATATAACGTAATACGTTATAACGTCATCCCATATAACGTAATACGTTATAACGTCATCCCATATAACGCAATACGTTATAACGTCTTCCCACATAACGTAATACGTTATAACGTCATCCCATATTACGTAATACGTTATAACGTCATCCCATATAACGAAATACGGTATAACAACATACCATATAACCTATTTACGTCATAACGTCATACCATATAACGTAATTCGGTATAACGTCATACCATATAACCTATTTACGTTATAACGTCATACCATATAACGTATTACGTTATAACGTCATGCCATATAACGTAATACGTTATAACGTCATCCCATATAACGTAATACGGTATAACAACATACCATATAACCTATTTACGTCATAACGTCATACCATATAACGTAATTCGGTATAACGTCATACCATATAACCTATTTACGTTATAACGTCATACCATATAACGTATTACGTTATAACGTCATGCCATATAACGTAATACGTTATAACGTCTTCCTATATAACGTAATACGTTATAACGTCATCCCATATAACGTAATACGGTATAATGTCGTCCCATATAACGTAATACGTTATAACGTCATCGCGTATTACGTAATACGTTATAACGTCATCCCATATAACGTAATACGTTATAACGTCATACTATATAACGCAATACGTTATAACGTCGTCCCATATATCGTAATGCGTTATAACGTCATCCCAAATAACGTGATACGTTATAACGTCATCCCATATAACGCAATACGTTATAACGTCGTCCCACATAACGTAATAAGTTATAACGTCATCCCATATAACCTAATTCGGTATAACGTCATACCATATAACGCAATACGTTATAACGTCGTCCCATACAACGTAATACGTTATAACGTCATCCCATATAACGTAATTCGGTATAACGTCATACCATATAACCTATTACGTTATAACGTCATCCCATATAACGTAATACGTTACAACGTCATCCCATATAATGTAATACGTTATAACGTCATCCCATATAACGTAATACGTTATAACGTCATCCCATATAACGTAATACGGTATAACGTCATACCGTATAACCTATTTGCGTTATACCGTCATACCATATAACGTGTTACGTTATACCGTCATACCATATAAAATATTATGTTATACCGTCATACCATATAAAATATTATGTTATAACGTCACACCATATAACATAATCCGTTATAATTTTATACCATATAACCTATTACGTTATAACGTCAGCCCATATAACGTAATATTTTATAACGTCATCCCATATTACGTAATACGTTATAACGTCATCCCATATAACGTAATACGGTATAACGTCATACCATATAACCTATTACTTTATAACGTCATCCCATATAACGTAATACGTTATAACGTCATCCCATATAACGTAATACGTTATAACGTCATCCCATATAACGTAATACGGTATAACGTCATACCATATAACCTATTTACGTTATAACGTCATACCATATAACGTAATTCAGTATAACGTCATACCATATAACCTATTTACGTTATAACGTCATACCATATAACGTATTACGTTATAACGTCATGCCATATAACGTAATACGTTATAACGTCTTCCTATATAACGTAATACGTTATAACGTCATCCCATATAACGTAATACGGTATAACGTCATACCGTATAACCTATTTACGTTATACCGTCATACCATATAACGTATTACGTTATACCATCATACCATATAAAATATTATGTTATAACGTCATACCATATAACGTAATACGTTATAATTTTATACCATATATCCTATTACGTTATAACGTCAGCCCATATAACGTAATATGTTATAATGTCATCCCATATAACGTAATACGGTATAACGTCATACCATATAACCTATTACGTTATAACGTCATCCCATATAACGTAATACGTTACAACGTCATCCCATATAACGTAATACGTTATAACATCATCCCGTATAACGTAATACGGTATTTCGTCATACGATATAACCTATTTACGTTATAACGTCATACCATATAACGTAATTCGGTATAACGTCATACCATATAACCTGTTTACGTTATAACGTCATACCATATAACGTATTACGCTATAACGTCATACCATATAACGTAATACGTTATAACGTTATACCATATAACCTATTACGTTATAACGTCATACCATATAACGTAATACGTTATAACGTCGTCCCACATAACGTAATACGTTAGAACATCATCCCATATTTCGTAATACGTTATAACGTCATCCCATATAACGAAATACGTTATAACGTCATCCCATATAACGTAATACGGTATAACAACATACCATATAACCTATTTACGTCATAACGTCATACCATATAACGTAATTCGGTATAGCGTCATACCATATAACCTATTTACGTTATAACGTCATACCATATAACGTATTACGATATAACGTCATGCCATATAACGTAATACGTTATAACGTCTTCCTATATAACGTAATACGTTATAACGTCATCCCATATAACGTAATACGGTATAATGTCGTCCCATATAACGTAATACGTTATAACGTCATCGCGTATTACGTAATACGTTATAACGTCATCCCATATAACGTAATACGTTATAACGTCATACTATATAACGCAATACGTTATAACGTCGTCCCATATATCGTAATGCGTTATAACGTCATCCCAAATAACGTGATACGTTATAACGTCATCCCATATAACGCAATACGTTATAACGTCGTCCCACATAACGTAATAAGTTATAACGTCATCCCATATAACCTAATTCGGTATAACGTCATACCATATAACGCAATACGTTATAACGTCGTCCCATACAACGTAATACGTTATAACGTCATCCCATATAACGTAATTCGGTATAACGTCATACCATATAACCTATTACGTTATAACGTCATCCCATATAACGTAATACGTTACAACGTCATCCCATATAATGTAATACGTTATAACGTCATCCCATATAACGTAATACGTTATAACGTCATCCCATATAACGTAATACGGTATAACGTCATACCGTATAACCTATTTGCGTTATACCGTCATACCATATAACGTGTTACGTTATACCGTCATACCATATAAAATATTATGTTATAACGTCACACCATATAACGTAATACGTTATAATTTTATACCATATATCCTATTACGTTATAACGTCAGCCCATATAACGTAATATGTTATAATGTCATCCCATATTACGTAATACGTTATAACGTCATCCCATATAACGTAATACGGTATAACGTCATACCATATAACCTATTACGTTATAACGTCATCCCATATAACGTAATACGTTACAACGTCATCCCATATAACGTAATACGTTATAACATCATCCCATATAACGTAATACGTTATAACGTCATCCCATATAACGTAATACGGTATAATGTCGTCCCATATAACGTAATACGTTATAACGTCATCGCGTATTACGTAATACGTTATAACGTCATCCCATATAACGTAATACGTTATAACGTCATACTATATAACGCAATACGTTATAACGTCGTCCCATATATCGTAATGCGTTATAACGTCATCCCAAATAACGTGATACGTTATAACGTCATCCCATATAACGCAATACGTTATAACGTCGTCCCACATAACGTAATAAGTTATAACGTCATCCCATATAACCTAATTCGGTATAACGTCATACCATATAACGCAATACGTTATAACGTCGTCCCATACAACGTAATACGTTATAACGTCATCCCATATAACGTAATTCGGTATAACGTCATACCATATAACCTATTACGTTATAACGTCATCCCATATAACGTAATACGTTACAACGTCATCCCATATAATGTAATACGTTATAACGTCATCCCATATAACGTAATACGTTATAACGTCATCCCATATAACGTAATACGGTATAACGTCATACCGTATAACCTATTTGCGTTATACCGTCATACCATATAACGTGTTACGTTATACCGTCATACCATATAAAATATTATGTTATAACGTCACACCATATAACGTAATACGTTATAATTTTATACCATATATCCTATTACGTTATAACGTCAGCCCATATAACGTAATATGTTATAATGTCATCCCATATTACGTAATACGTTATAACGTCATCCCATATAACGTAATACGGTATAACGTCATACCATATAACCTATTACGTTATAACGTCATCCCATATAACGTAATACGTTACAACGTCATCCCATATAACGTAATACGTTATAACATCATCCCATATAACGTAATACGGTATTTCGTCATACGATATAACCTATTTACGTTATAACGTCATACCATATAACGTAATTCGGTATAACGTCATACCATATAACCTGTTTACGTTATAACGTCATACCATATAACGTATTACGCTATAACGTCATACCATATAACGTAATACGTTATAACGTTATACCATATAACCTATTACGTTATAACGTCATACCATATAACGTAATACGTTATAACGTCGTCCCACATAACGTAATACGTTATAACGTCATCCCATATTACGTAATACGTTATAACGTCATCCCATATAACGAAATACGTTATAACGTCATCCCATATAACGTAATACGTTATAACGTCATCCCATATAACGTAATACGTTATAACGTCTTCCCATATAACGCAACACGTTATAACGTCTTCCCACATAACGTAATACGTTATAACGTCATCCCATATTACGTAATACGTTATAACGTCATCCCATATAACGAAATACGTTATAACGTCATCCCATATAACGTAATACGTTATAACGTCATCCCATATAACGTAATACGTTATAACGTCATACCATATAACGTAATACGTTATAACGTCTTCCCATATAACGTCATCCCATATAACGTAATACGGTATAACGTCATACCATATAACCTATTTACGTTATAACGTCATACCATACAACGTATTACGTTATACCGTCATACCATATAAAATATTATGTTATAACGTCACACCATATAACGTAATACGTTATAATTTTATACCATATAACCTATTACGTTATAACGTCAGCCCATATAACGTAATATTTTATAACGTCATCCCATATTACGTAATACGTTATAACGTCATCCCATATAACGTAATACGGTATAACGTCATACCATATAACCTATTACGTTATAACGTCAACCCATATAACGTAATACATTATAACGTCATCCCATATAACGTAATACGTTATAACGTCATCCCATATAACGTAATACGGTATAACAACATACCATATAACCTATTTACGTCATAACGTCATACCATATAACGTAATTCGGTATAACGTCATACCATATAACCTATTTACGTTATAACGTCATACCATATAACGTATTACGTTATAACGTCATGCCATATAACGTAATACGTTATAACGTCTTCCCATATAACGTAATACGTTATAAAGTCATCCCATATAACGTAATACGGTATAATGTCGTCCCATATAACGAAATACGTTATAACGTCATCCCGTATTACGTAAAACGTTATAACGTCATCCCATATAACGTAATACGTTATAACGTCATACCATATAACGCAATACGTTATAACGTCATCCCATATAACGAAATACGTCATAACGTCATCCCATATAACGTAATACGTTACAACGTCATCCCATATAACGTAATTCGGTATAACGTCATACCATATAACCTATTAAGTTACAACGTCATACCATATAACCTATTACGTTATAACGCCATCACATATAACGTAATACGTTATAACGTCATCCCATATAACGTAATACGTTATAACGTCATCCCATATAACGCAATACGTTATAACGTCGTCCCATACTACGTAATGCGTTATAACGTCATCCCATATAACGTAATACGGTATAACGTCATACCATATAACCTATTTACGTTATAACGTCATACCATATAACGTATTACGTTATAACGTCATACCATATAACCTATTACGTTGTAACGTCATACCATATAACGTAATACGTTATAACGTTATACCATATAACCTATTACGTTATAACGTCATCCCATATAACGTAATACGTTATAACGTCATGCCATATAACGTAATACGTTATAGCGTCATACCATATAACGTAATACGTTATAACGTCATCCCATATAACGTAATACGGTATAACGTCATATCATATAACCTATTTACGTTATAACCTCACACCATATATCGTAATTCGGTACAACGTCATACCACATAACCTATTTACGTTATAACGTCATACCATATAACGTAATACGTTATAACGTCATCCCATATAACGTAATACGGTATAATGTCGTCCCATATAACGTAATACGTTATAACGTCATCCCGTATTACGTAAAACGTTATAACGTCATCCCATATAACGTAATACGTTATAACGTCATACCATATAACGCAATACGTTATAACGTCGTCCCACATAACGTAATACGTTATAACGTCATCCCATATAACGAAATACGTTATAACGTCATCCCATATAACGTAATACGTTATAACGTCATACCATATAACGCAATACGTTATATCGTCGTCCCATATATCGTAATACGTTATAACGTCATCCCATATAACGTAATACGGTATAACAACATACCATATAACCTATTTACGTCATAACGTCATACCATATAACGTAATTCGGTATAACGTCATACCATATAACCTATTACGTTATAACGTCATACCATATAACGTAATACGTTATAACGTTATACCATATAACCTATTACGTTATAACGTCATCCCATATAACGCAATACGTTATAACGTCATGCCATATAACGTAGTACGTTATAGCGTCATACCATATAACGTAATACGTTATAACGTCATCCCATATAACGTAATACGGTATAACGTCATACCATATAACCTATATACGTTATAACGTCACACCATATAACGTAATTCGGTACAACGTCATACCACATAACCTATTTACGTTATAACGTCATACCATATAACGTATTACGTTATAACGTCATGCCATATAACGTAATACGTTATAGCGTCATACCATATAACGTAATGCGTTATAACGTCGACCCACATTACGTAATACGATATAGCGTCACACCATATGACGTATTACGTTATAACGTCATACCGTATAACCTATTACGTTATAACGTCATAACATATAACGTAATTCGGTACAACGTCATACCACATAACCTATTTACGTTATAACGTCATACCATATAACGTATTACGTTATAACGGTATTCCATATAACGTAATACGTTATAACGTCATCCCATATAACGTAATGCGTTATAACGACGACCCATATTACGTAATACGATATAACGTCACACCATATGACGTATTACGTTATAACGTCATACCGTATAACCTATTACGTTATAACGTCATACCATATAACGTAATACGTTATAACGTTATACCATATAACCTATTACGTTATAACGTCATCCCATATAACGTAATACGTTATAACGTCATCCCATATAACGTAATACGTTATAACGTCATCCCATATAACGCAATACCTTATAACCTCGTCCCACATAACCTAATGCGTTATAACGCCATCCCATATTACGTAATGCGTTATAACGTCATCCCATATAACGTAATACGGCATAACGTCATACCATATAACGTATTACGTTATAACGTCATCCCATATAACGTAATGCGTTATAACGACGACCCATATTACGTAATACGATATAACGTCACACCATATGACGTATTACGTTATAACGTCATACCGTATAACCTATTACGTTATAACGTCATACCATATAACGTAATACGTTATAACGTTATACCATATAACCTATTACGTTATAACGTCATCCCATATAACGTAATACGTTATAACGTCATCCCATATAACGTAATACGTTATAACGTCATCCCATATAACGCAATACCTTATAACCTCGTCCCACATAACCTAATGCGTTATAACGCCATCCCATATTACGTAATGCGTTATAACGTCATCCCATATAACGTAATACGGCATAACGTCATACCATATAACCTATTTACGTTATGACGTCATACCATATAACGTATTACGTTATAACGTCATACCATATAACCTATTACGTTATAACGTCATACCATATAACGTAATACGTTATAACGTTATACCATATAACCTATTACGTTATAACGTCATCCCATATTACGTAATACGTTATAACGTCATCCCATATAACGTAATACGTTATAACGTCGTACCATATAACGCAATACGTTATAACGTCATCCCATATAACGTAATGCGGTATAACGTCATACCATATAACCTATTTACGTTATAACGTCATACCGTATAACGTATTACGTTATACCCTCATACCATATAAAATATTATGTTATAACGTCACACCATATAACGTAATACGTTATAATTTTATACCATATAACCTATTACGTTATAACGTCAGCCCATATAACGTAATATTTTATAACGTCATCCCATATTACGTAATACGTTATAACGTCATCCCATATAACGTAATACGGTATAACGTCATACCATATAACCTATTACGTTATAACGTCATCCCATATAACGTAATACGTTATAACGTCATCCCATATAACGTAATACGTTATAACGTCATCCCATATAACGTAATACGGTATAACGTCATACCATATAACCTATTTACGTTATAACGTCATACCATATAACGTAATTCAGTATAACGTCATACCATATAACCTATTTACGTTATAACGTCATACCATATAACGTATTACGTTATAACGTCATGCCATATAACGTAATACGTTATAACGTCTTCCTATATAACGTAATACGTTATAACGTCATCCCATATAACGTAATACGGTATAATGTCGTCCCATATAACGTAATACGTTATAACGTCATCGCGTATTACGTAATACGTTATAACGTCATCCCATATAACGTAATACGTTATAACGTCATACTATATAACGCAATACGTTATAACGTCGTCCCATATATCGTAATGCGTTATAACGTCATCCCAAATAACGTGATACGTTATAACGTCATCCCATATAACGCAATACGTTATAACGTCGTCCCACATAACGTAATAAGTTATAACGTCATCCCATATAACCTAATTCGGTATAACGTCATACCATATAACGCAATACGTTATAACGTCGTCCCATACAACGTAATACGTTATAACGTCATCCCATATAACGTAATTCGGTATAACGTCATACCATATAACCTATTACGTTATAACGTCATCCCATATAACGTAATACGTTACAACGTCATCCCATATAATGTAATACGTTATAACGTCATCCCATATAACGTAATACGTTATAACGTCATCCCATATAACGTAATACGGTATAACGTCATACCGTATAACCTATTTGCGTTATACCGTCATACCATATAACGTGTTACGTTATACCGTCATACCATATAAAATATTATGTTATACCGTCATACCATATAAAATATTATGTTATAACGTCACACCATATAACATAATCCGTTATAATTTTAGACCATATAACCTATTACGTTATAACGTCAGCCCATATAACGTAATATTTTATAACGTCATCCCATATTACGTAATACGTTATAACGTCATCCCATATAACGTAATACGGTATAACGTCATACCATATAACCTATTACGTTATAACGTCATCCCATATAACGTAATACGTTATAACGTCATCCCATATAACGTAATACGTTATAACGTCATCCCATATAACGTAATACGGTATAACGTCATACCATATAACCTATTTACGTTATAACGTCATACCATATAACGTAATTCAGTATAACGTCATACCATATAACCTATTTACGTTATAACGTCATACCATATAACGTATTACGTTATAACGTCATGCCATATAACGTAATACGTTATAACGTCTTCCTATATAACGTAATACGTTATAACGTCATCCCATATAACGTAATACGGTATAATGTCGTCCCATATAACGTAATACGTTATAACGTCATCGCGTATTACGTAATACGTTATAACGTCATCCCATATAACGTAATTCGGTATAACGTCATACCATATAACCTATTACGTTATAACGTCATCCCATATAACGTAATACGTTACAACGTCATCCCATATAATGTAATACGTTATAACGTCATCCCATATAACGTAATACGTTATAACGTCATCCCATATAACGTAATACGGTATAACGTCATACCGTATAACCTATTTACGTTATACCGTCATACCATATAACGTATTACGTTATACCATCATACCATATAAAATATTATGTTATAACGTCATACCATATAACGTAATACGTTATAATTTTATACCATATATCCTATTACGTTATAACGTCAGCCCATATAACGTAATATGTTATAATGTCATCCCATATAACGTAATACGGTATAACGTCATACCATATAACCTATTACGTTATAACGTCATCCCATATAACGTAATACGTTACAACGTCATCCCATATAACGTAATACGTTATAACATCATCCCGTATAACGTAATACGGTATTTCGTCATACGATATAACCTATTTACGTTATAACGTCATACCATATAACGTAATTCGGTATAACGTCATACCATATAACCTGTTTACGTTATAACGTCATACCATATAACGTATTACGCTATAACGTCATACCATATAACGTAATACGTTATAACGTTATACCATATAACCTATTACGTTATAACGTCATACCATATAACGTAATACGTTATAACGTCGTCCCACATAACGTAATAAGTTATAACGTCATCCCATATAACCTAATTCGGTATAACGTCATACCATATAACGCAATACGTTATAACGTCGTCCCATACAACGTAATACGTTATAACGTCATCCCATATAACGTAATTCGGTATAACGTCATACCATATAACCTATTACGTTATAACGTCATCCCATATAACGTAATACGTTACAACGTCATCCCATATAATGTAATACGTTATAACGTCATCCCATATAACGTAATACGTTATAACGTCATCCCATATAACGTAATACGGTATAACGTCATACCGTATAACCTATTTGCGTTATACCGTCATACCATATAACGTGTTACGTTATACCGTCATACCATATAAAATATTATGTTATAACGTCACACCATATAACGTAATACGTTATAATTTTATACCATATATCCTATTACGTTATAACGTCAGCCCATATAACGTAATATGTTATAATGTCATCCCATATTACGTAATACGTTATAACGTCATCCCATATAACGTAATACGGTATAACGTCATACCATATAACCTATTACGTTATAACGTCATCCCATATAACGTAATACGTTACAACGTCATCCCATATAACGTAATACGTTATAACATCATCCCATATAACGTAATACGGTATTTCGTCATACGATATAACCTATTTACGTTATAACGTCATACCATATAACGTAATTCGGTATAACGTCATACCATATAACCTGTTTACGTTATAACGTCATACCATATAACGTATTACGCTATAACGTCATACCATATAACGTAATACGTTATAACGTTATACCATATAACCTATTACGTTATAACGTCATACCATATAACGTAATACGTTATAACGTCGTCCCACATAACGTAATACGTAATAACGTCATCCCATATTACGTAATACGTTATAACGTCATCCCATATAACGAAATACGTTATAACGTCATCCCATATAACGTAATACGTTATAACGTCATCCCATATAACGTAATACGTTATAACGTCATCCCATATAACGCAACACGTTATAACGTCTTCCCACATAACGTAATACGTTATAACGTCATCCCATATTACGTAATACGTTATAACGTCATCCCATATAACGAAATACGTTATAACGTCATCCCATATAACGTAATACGTTATAACGTCATCCCATATAACGTAATACGTTATAACGTCATACCATATAACGTAATACGTTATAACGTCTTCCCATATAACGTCATCCCATATAACGTAATACGGTATAACGTCATACCATATAACCTATTTACGTTATAACGTCATACCATACAACGTATTACGTTATACCGTCATACCATATAAAATATTATGTTATAACGTCACACCATATAACGTAATACGTTATAATTTTATACCATATAACCTATTACGTTATAACGTCAGCCCATATAACGTAATATTTTATAACGTCATCCCATATTACGTAATACGTTATAACGTCATCCCATATAACGTAATACGGTATAACGTCATACCATATAACCTATTACGTTATAACGTCAACCCATATAACGTAATACATTATAACGTCATCCCATATAACGTAATACGTTATAACGTCATCCCATATAACGTAATACGGTATAACAACATACCATATAACCTATTTACGTCATAACGTCATACCATATAACGTAATTCGGTATAACGTCATACCATATAACCTATTTACGTTATAACGTCATACCATATAACGTATTACGTTATAACGTCATGCCATATAACGTAATACGTTATAACGTCTTCCCATATAACGTAATACGTTATAAAGTCATCCCATATAACGTAATACGGTATAATGTCGTCCCATATAACGAAATACGTTATAACGTCATCCCGTATTACGTAAAACGTTATAACGTCATCCCATATAACGTAATACGTTATAACGTCATACCATATAACGCAATACGTTATAACGTCGTCCCATATATCGTAATACGTTATAACGTCATCCCAAATAACGTAATACGTTATAACGTCATCCCATATAACGCAATACGTTATAACGTCGTCCCACATAACGTAATACGTTATAACGTCATCCCATATAACGAAATACGTTATAACGTCATCCCATATAACGTAATACGTTACAACGTCATCCCATATAACGTAATTCGGTATAACGTCATACCATATAACCTATTAAGTTACAACGTCATACCATATAACCTATTACGTTATAACGCCATCCCATATAACGTAATACGTTATAACGTCATCCCATATAACGTAATACGTTATAACGTCATCCCATATAACGCAATACGTTATAACGTCGTCCCATACTACGTAATGCGTTATAACGTCATCCCATATAACGTAATACGGTATAACGTCATACCATATAACCTATTTACGTTATAACGTCATACCATATAACGTATTACGTTATAACGTCATACCATATAACCTATTACGTTATAACGTCATACCATGTAACGTAATACGTTATAACGTTATACCATATAACCTATTACGTTATAACGTCATCCCATATAACGTAATACGTTATAACGTCATGCCATATAACGTAATACGTTATAGCGTCATACCATATAACGTAATACGTTATAACGTCATCCCATATAACGTAATACGGTATAACGTCATATCATATAACCTATTTACGTTATAACCTCACACCATATATCGTAATTCGGTACAACGTCATACCACATAACCTATTTACGTTATAACGTCATACCATATAACGTAATACGTTATAACGTCATCCCATATAACGTAATACGGTATAATGTCGTCCCATATAACGTAATACGTTATAACGTCATCCCGTATTACGTAAAACGTTATAACGCCATCCCATATAACGTAATACGTTATAACGTCATACCATATAACGCAATACGTTATAACGTCGTCCCACATAACGTAATACGTTATAACGTCATCCCATATAACGAAATACGTTATAACGTCATCCCATATAACGTAATACGTTATAACGTCATACCATATAACGCAATACGTTATATCGTCGTCCCATATATCGTAATACGTTATAACGTCATCCCATATAACGTAATACGGTATAACAACATACCATACAACCTATTTACGTCATAACGTCATACCATATAACGTAATTCGGTATAACGTCATACCATATAACCTATTACGTTATAACGTCATACCATATAACGTAATACGTTATAACGTTATACCATATAACCTATTACGTTATAACGTCATCCCATATAACGCAATACGTTATAACGTCATGCCATATAACGTAGTACGTTATAGCGTCATACCATATAACGTAATACGTTATAACGTCATCCCATATAACGTAATACGGTATAACGTCATACCATATAACCTATATACGTTATAACGTCACACCATATAACGTAATTCGGTACAACGTCATACCACATAACCTATTTACGTTATAACGTCATACCATATAACGTATTACGTTATAACGTCATGCCATATAACGTAATACGTTATAGCGTCATACCATATAACGTAATGCGTTATAACGTCGACCCACATTACGTAATACGATATAGCGTCACACCATATGACGTATTACGTTATAACGTCATACCGTATAACCTATTACGTTATAACGTCATAACATATAACGTAATTCGGTACAACGTCATACCACATAACCTATTTACGTTATAACGTCATACCATATAACGTATTACGTTATAACGGTATTCCATATAACGTAATACGTTATAACGTCATCCCATATAACGTAATGCGTTATAACGACGACCCATATTACGTAATACGATATAACGTCACACCATATGACGTATTACGTTATAACGTCATACCGTATAACCTATTACGTTATAACGTCATACCATATAACGTAATACGTTATAACGTTATACCATATAACCTATTACGTTATAACGTCATCCCATATAACGTAATACGTTATAACGTCATCCCATATAACGTAATACGTTATAACGTCATCCCATATAACGCAATACCTTATAACCTCGTCCCACATAACCTAATGCGTTATAACGCCATCCCATATTACGTAATGCGTTATAACGTCATCCCATATAACGTAATACGGCATAACGTCATACCATATAACCTATTTACGTTATGACGTCATACCATATAACGTATTACGTTATAACGTCATACCATATAACCTATTACGTTATAACGTCATACCATATAACGTAATACGTTATAACGTTATACCATATAACCTATTACGTTATAACGTCATCCCATATTACGTAATACGTTATAACGTCATCCCATATAACGTAATACGTTATAACGTCGTACAATATAACGCAATACGTTATAACGTCATCCCATATAACGTAATGCGGTATAACGTCATACCATATAACCTATTTACGTTATAACGTCATACCGTATAACGTATTACGTTATACCCTCATACCATATAAAATATTATGTTATAACGTCACACCATATAACGTAATACGTTATAATTTTATACCATATAACCTATTACGTTATAACGTCAGCCCATATAACGTAATATTTTATAACGTCATCCCATATTACGTAATACGTTATAACGTCATCCCATATAACGTAATACGGTATAACGTCATACCATATAACCTATTACGTTATAACGTCATCCCATATAACGTAATACGTTATAACGTCATCCCATATAACGTAATACGTTATAACGTCATCCCATATAACGTAATACGGTATAACGTCATACCATATAACCTATTTACGTTATAACGTCATACCATATAACGTAATTCAGTATAACGTCATACCATATAACCTATTACGTTATAACGTCATACCATATAACGTAATACGTTATAACGTTATACCATATAACCTATTACGTTATAACGTCATCCCATATAACGCAATACGTTATAACGTCATCCCATATAACGTAATACGGTATAACGTCATACCATATAACCTATTACGTTATAACGTCATCCCATATAACGTAATACGTTATAACGTCATCCCATATAACGTAATACGTTATAACGTCATCCCATATAACGTAATACGGTATAACGTCATACCATATAACCTATTTACGTTATAACGTCATACCATATAACGTAATTCAGTATAACGTCATACCATATAACCTATTACGTTATAACGTCATCCCATATAACGTAATACGGTATAACGTCATACCATATAACCTATTACGTTATAACGTCATCCCATATAACGTAATACGTTATAACGTCATCCCATATAACGTAATACGTTATAACGTCATCCCATATAACGTAATACGGTATAACGTCATACCATATAACCTATTTACGTTATAACGTCATACCATATAACGTAATTCAGTATAACGTCATACCATATAACCTATTACGTTATAACGTCATCCCATATAACGTAATACGGTATAACGTCATACCATATAACCTATTTACGTTATAACGTCATACCATATAACGTAATTCAGTATAACGTCATACCATATAACCTATTACGTTATAACGTCATACCATATAACGTAATACGTTATAACGTCATCCCATATAACGTAATACGGTATAACGTCATACCATATAACCTATATACGTGATAACGTCACACCATATAACGTAATTCGGTACAACGTCATACCACATAACCTATTTACGTTATAACGTCATACCATATAACGTATTACGTTATAACGTCATGCCATATAACGTAATACGTTATAGCGTCATACCATATAACGTAATGCGTTATAACGTCGACCCACATTACGTAATACGATATAGCGTCACACCATATGACGTATTACGTTATAACGTCATACCGTATAACCTATTACGTTATAACGTCATAACATATAACGTAATTCGGTACAACGTCATACCACATAACCTATTTACGTTATAACGTCATACCATATAACGTATTACGCTATAACGGTATTCCATATAACGTAATACGTTATAACGTCATCCCATATAACGTAATGCGTTATAACGACGACCCATATTACGTAATACGATATAACGTCACACCATATGACGTATTACGTTATAACGTCATACCGTATAACCTATTACGTTATAACGTCATACCATATAACGTAATACGTTATAACGTTATACCATATAACCTATTACGTTATAACGTCATCCCATATAACGTAATACGTTATAACGTCATCCCATATAACGTAATACGTTATAACGTCATCCCATATAACGCAATACCTTATAACCTCGTCCCACATAACCTAATGCGTTATAACGCCATCCCATATTACGTAATGCGTTATAACGTCATCCCATATAACGTAATACGGCATAACGTCATACCATATAACCTATTTACGTTATGACGTCATACCATATAACGTATTACGTTATAACGTCATACCATATAACCTATTACGTTATAACGTCATACCATATAACGTAATACGTTATAACGTTATACCATATAACCTATTACGTTATAACGTCATCCCATATTACGTAATACGTTATAACGTCATCCCATATAACGTAATACGTTATAACGTCGTACCATATAACGCAATACGTTATAACGTCATCCCATATAACGTAATGCGGTATAACGTCATACCATATAACCTATTTACGTTATAACGTCATACCGTATAACGTATTACGTTATACCCTCATACCATATAAAATATTATGTTATAACGTCACACCATATAACGTAATACGTTATAATTTTATACCATATAACCTATTACGTTATAACGTCAGCCCATATAACGTAGTATTTTATAACGTCATCCCATATTACGTAATACGTTATAACGTCATCCCATATAACGTAATACGGTATAACGTCATACCATATAACCTATTACGTTATAACGTCATCCCATATAACGTAATACGTTATAACGTCATCCCATATAACGTAATACGTTATAACGTCATCCCATATAACGTAATACGGTATAACGTCATACCATATAACCTATTTACGTTATAACGTCATACCATATAACGTAATTCAGTATAACGTCATACCATATAACCTATTTACGTTATAACGTCATACCATATAACGTATTACGTTATAACGTCATGCCATATAACGTAATACGTTATAATGTCTTCCTATATAACGTAATACGTTATAACGTCATCCCATATAACGTAATACGGTATAATGTCGTCCCATATAACGTAATACGTTATAACGTCATCGCGTATTACGTAATACGTTATAACGTCATCCCATATAACGTAATACGTTATAACGTCATACTATATAACGCAATACGTTATAACGTCGTCCCATATATCGTAATGCGTTATAACGTCATCCCAAATAACGTGATACGTTATAACGTCATCCCATATAACGCAATACGTTATAACGTCGTCCCACATAACGTAATAAGTTATAACGTCATCCCATATAACCTAATTCGGTATAACGTCATACCATATAACGCAATACGTTATAACGTCGTCCCATACAACGTAATACGTTATAACGTCATCCCATATAACGTAATTCGGTATAACGTCATACCATATAACCTATTACGTTATAACGTCATCCCATATAACGTAATACGTTACAACGTCATCCCATATAATGTAATACGTTATAACGTCATCCCATATAACGTAATACGTTATAACGTCATCCCATATAACGTAATACGGTATAACGTCATACCGTATAACCTATTTGCGTTATACCGTCATACCATATAACGTGTTACGTTATACCGTCATACCATATAAAATATTATGTTATAACGTCACACCATATAACGTAATACGTTATAATTTTATACCATATATCCTATTACGTTATAACGTCAGCCCATATAACGTAATATGTTATAATGTCATCCCATATTACGTAATACGTTATAACGTCATCCCATATAACGTAATACGGTATAACGTCATACCATATAACCTATTACGTTATAACGTCATCCCATATAACGTAATACGTTACAACGTCATCCCATATAACGTAATACGTTATAACATCATCCCATATAACGTAATACGGTATTTCGTCATACGATATAACCTATTTACGTTATAACGTCATACCATATAACGTAATTCGGTATAACGTCATACCATATAACCTGTTTACGTTATAACGTCATACCATATAACGTATTACGCTATAACGTCATACCATATAACGTAATACGTTATAACGTTATACCATATAACCTATTACGTTATAACGTCATACCATATAACGTAATACGTTATAACGTCGTCCCACATAACGTAATACGTTATAACGTCATCCCATATAACGAAATACGTTATAACGTCATCCCATATAACGTAATACGTTACAACGTCATCCCATATAACGTAATACGTTATAACGTTATACCATATAACCTATTACGTTATAACGTCATCCCATATAACGTAATACGTTATAACGTCATGCCATATAACGTAACACGTTATAGCGTCATACCATATAACGTAATACGTTATAACGTTATACCATATAACCTATTACGTTATAACGTCATCCCATATAACGTAATACGTTATAACGTCATGCCATATAACGTAACACGTTATAGCGTCATACCATATAACGTAATACGTTATAACGTCATCCCATATAACGTAATACGGTATAACGTCATATCATATAACCTATTTACGTTATAACCTCACACCATATATCGTAATTCGGTACAACGTCATACCACATAACCTATTTACGTTATAACGTCATACCATATAACGTATTACGTTATAACGTCATGCCATATAACGTAATACGTTATAACGTCATCCCATATAACGTAATACGTTATAACGTCATCCCATATAACGCAATACGTTATAACGTCGTCCCATACTACGTAATGCGTTATAACGTCATCCCATATAACGTAATACGGTATAACGTCATACCATATAACCTATTTACGTTATAACGTCATACCATATAACGTATTACGTTATAACGTCATATCATATAACCTATTTACGTTATAACCTCACACCATATATCGTAATTCGGTACAACGTCATACCACATAACCTATTTACGTTATAACGTCATACCATATAACGTATTACGTTATAACGTCATGCCATATAACGTAATACGTTATAGCGTCATACCATATAACGTAATGCGTTATAACGTCGACCCATATTACGTAATACGATATAACGTCGCACCATATGACGTATTACGTTATAACGTCATACCGTATAACCTATTGCGTTATAACGTCATACCATATAACGTAATTCGGTACAACGTCATACCACATAACCTATTTACGTTATAACGTCATACCATATAACGTATTACGTCATAACGGTATTCCATATAACGTAATACGTTATAACGTCATCCCATATAACGTAATGCGTTATAACGTCGACCCATATTACGTAATACGATATAACGTCACACCATATGACGTATTACGTTATAACGTCATACCGTATAACCTATTACGTTATAACGTCATACCATATAACGTAATACGTTATAACGTTATACCATATAACCTATTACGTTATAACGTCATCCCATATAACGAAATACGTTATAACGTCATCCCATGTAACGTAATACGTTATAACGTCATCCCATATAACGCAATACGTTATAACCTCGGCCCACATAACCTAATGCGTTATAACGTCATCCCATACTACGTAATGCGTTATAACGTCATCCCATATAACGTAATACGGTATGACGTCATCCCATATAACGTAATACGGTATGACGTCATACCATATAACCTATTTACGTTATAACGTCATACCATATAACGTAATACGGTATAACGTCATACTATATTACCTATTTACGTTATAACGTCACACCATATAACGTAATTCCTTACAACGTCATACCACATAACCTATTTACGTTATAACGTCATACCATATAACGTATTACGTTATAACGTCATGCCATATAACGTAATACGTTATAGCGTCATACCATATAACGTAATGCGTTGTAACGTCGACCCATATTACGTAATACGATATAACGTCACACCATATGACGTATTACGTTATAACGTCATGCCGTATAACCTATTACGTTATAACGTCATACCATATAACCTAATTCGGTACATCGTCATACCACATAACCTATTTACGTTATAACGTCATACCATATAACGTATTACGTTATAACGGTATTCCATATAACGTAATACGTTATAACGTCATCCCATATAACGTAATGCGTTATAACGTCGACCCATATTACGTAATACGATATAACGTCACACCATATGACGTATTACGTTATAACGTCATACCGTATAACCTATTACGCTGTAACGTCATACCATATAACGTAATTCGGTACATCGTCATACCACATAACCTATTTACGTTATAACGTCATACCATATAACGTATTACGTTATAACGGTATTCCATATAACGTAATACGTTATAACGTCATCCCATATAACGTAATGCGTTATAACGTCGACCGATATTACGTAATACGATATAACGTCACACCATATGACGTATTACGTTATAACGTCATACCGTATAACCTATTACGTTATAACGTCATCCCATATAACGTAATACGGTATAACGTCATACCATATAACCTATTTACGTTATGACGTCATACCATATAACGTTTTACGTTATAACGTCATACCATATAACCTATTTACGTGATAACGTCATACCATATAACGTAATTCAGTATAACGTCATACCATATAACCTATTTACGTTATAACATCATACCATATAACGTATTACGTTATAACGTCATGCCATATAACGTAATACGTTATAGCGTCATACCATATAACGTAATGCGTTATAACGTCGACCCATATTACGTAATACGATATAACGTCACACCATATGACGTATTACGTTATAACGTCATACCGTATAACCTATTACGTTATAACGTCATACCATATAACCTAATTCGGTACATCGTCATACCACATAACCTATTTACGTTATAACGTCATACCATATAACGTAATACGTTATAACGTCATCCCATATAACGTAATACGTTATAACCTCGTACCATATAACGCAATACGTTATAACGTCATCCCATATAACGTAATACGGTATAACGTCATACCATATAACCTATTTACGTTATAACGTCACACCATATAACGTATTACGTTATACCGTCATACCATATAACCTATTATGTTATAACGTCACACCATATAACGTAATACGTTATAACGTCATCCCATATAACGTAATACGTTATAACGTCATCCCATATAACGTAATACGGTATAACGTCATACCATATAACGTATTTACGTTATAACGTCAAACCATATAACGTAATTCAGTATAACGTCATACCATATAACCTATTTACGTTATAACGTCATACCATATAACGTATTACGTTATAACGTCATACCGTATAACGCAATACGTTATAACGTCGTCCCATATATCGTAATACGTTATAACGTCATCCCAAATAACGTAATACGTTATAACGTCATCCCATATAACGCAATACGTTATAACGTCGTCCCACATAACGTAATACGTTATAACGTCATCCCACATAATGTAATACGTTATAACGTCATCCCATACTACGTAATGCGTTATAACGTCATCCCATATAACGTAATACGTTATAACGTCGTCCCATATAACGTAAAACGTTATAACGTCGTCCCATATAACGTAAAACGTTATAACGTCATCCCATATAACGTAATACGTTATATCGTCATCCCGTATTACGTAAAACGTTATAACGTCATCCCATATAACGTAATACGTTATAACGTCATACCATATAACGCAATACGTTGTAACGTCGTCCCATATATCGTAATACGTTATAACGTCATCCCAAATAACGTAATACGTTATAACGTCATCCCATATAACGTAATACGTTACAACGTCATCCCATATAACGTAATTCGGTATAACGTCATACCATATAACCTATTAAGTTATAACGTCATACCATATAACGTAATAAGTTATAACGTCATCCCATATAACGCAATACGTTATAACGTCGTCCCATACTACGTAATGCGTTATAACGTCATCCCATATAACGTAATACGGTATAACGTCATACCATATAACCTATTTACGTTATAACGTCATACCATATAACGTATTACGTTATAACGTCATACCATATAACCTATTACGTTATAACGTCATACCATATAACGTAATACGTTATAACGTTATACCATATAACCTATTACGTTATAACGTCATTCCATATAACGTAATACGTTATAACGTCATGCCATATAACGTAATACGTTATAGCGTCATACCATATAACGTAATACGTTATAACGTCATCCCATATAACGTAATACGGTATAACGTCATACCATATTACCTATTTACGTTATAACGTCACACCATATAACGTAATTCCTTACAACGTCATACCACATAACCTATTTACGTTATAACGTCATACCATATAACGTATTACGTTATAACGTCATGCCATATAACGTAATACGTTATAGCGTCATACCATATAACGTAATGCGTTATAACGTCGACCCATATTACGTAATACGATATAACGTCACACCATATGACGTATTACGTTATAACGTCATACCGTTTAACCTATTACGTTATAACGTCATACCATATAACCTAATTCGGTACATCGTCATACCACATAACCTATTTACGTTATAACGTCATACCATATAACGTATTACGTTATAACGGTATTCCATATAACGTAATACGTTATAACGTCATCCCATATAACGTAATGCGTTATAACGTCGACCCATATTACGTAATACGATATAACGTCACACCATATGACGTATTACGTTATAACGTCATACCGTATAACCTATTACGCTGTAACGTCATACCATATAACGTAATTCGGTACATCGTCATACCACATAACCTATTTACGTTATAACGTCATACCATATAACGTATTACGTTATAACGGTATTGCATATAACGTAATACGTTATAACGTCATCCCATATAACGTAATGCGTTATAACGTCGGCCGATATTACGTAATACGATATAACGTCACACCATATGACGTATTACGTTATAACGTCATACCGTATAACCTATTACGTTATAACGTCATCCCATATAACGTAATACGGTATAACGTCATACCATATAACCTATTTACGTTATGACGTCATACCATATAACGTATTACGTTATAACGTCATACCATATAACCTATTTACGTGATAACGTCATACCATATAACGTAATTCAGTATAACGTCATACCATATAACCTATTTACGTTATAACATCATACCATATAACGTATTACGTTATAACGTCATGCCATATAACGTAATACGTTATAGCGTCATACCATATAACGTAATGCGTTATAACGTCGACCCATATTACGTAATACGATATAACGTCACACCATATGACGTATTACGTTATAACGTCATACCGTATAACCTATTACGTTATAACGTCATACCATATAACCTAATTCGGTACATCGTCATACCACATAACCTATTTACGTTATAACGTCATACCGTATAACGTAATACGTTATAACGTCATCCCATATAACGTAATGCGTTATAACGTCGTACCATATAACGCAATACGTTATAACGTCATCCCATATAACGTAATACGGTATAACGTCATACCATATAACCTATTTACGTTATAACGTCACTCCATATAACGTATTACGTTATACCGTCATACCATATAACCTATTATGTTATAACGTCACACCATATAACGTAATACGTTATAACGTCATCCCATATAACGTAATACGTTATAACGTCATCCCATATAACGTAATACGGTATAACGTCATACCATATAACGTATTTACGTTATAACGTCAAACCATATAACGTAATTCAGTATAACGTCATACCATATAACCTATTTACGTTATAACGTCATACCATATAACGTATTACGTTATAACGTCATACCGTATAACGCAATACGTTATAACGTCGTCCCATATATCGTAATACGTTATAACGTCATCCCAAATAACGTAATACGTTATAACGTCATCCCATATAACGCAATACGTTATAACGTCGTCCCACATAACGTAATACGTTATAACGTCATCCCACATAACGTAATACGTTATAACGTCATCCCATACTACGTAATGCGTTATAACGTCATCCCATATAACGTAATACGGTATAACGTCATACCATATAACCTATTAAGTTATAACGTCATACCATATAACCTATTACGTTATAACGTTATACCATATAACCTATTACGTTATAACGTCATCCCGTATTACGTAATACGTTATAACGTCATCCCATATAACGTAATACGTTATAACGTCGTCCCATATAACGTAAAACGTTATAACGTCGTCCCATATAACGTAAAACGTTATAACGTCATCCCATATAACGTAATACGTTATATCGTCATCCCGTATTACGTAAAACGTTATAACGTCATCCCATATAACGTAATACGTTATAACGTCATACCATATAACGCAATACGTTGTAACGTCGTCCCATATATCGTAATACGTTATAACGTCATCCCAAATAACGTAATACGTTATAACGTCATCCCATATAACGTAATACGTTACAACGTCATCCCATATAACGTAATTCGGTATAACGTCATACCATATAACCTATTAAGTTATAACGTCATACCATATAACGTAATACGTTATAACGTCATCCCATATAACGCAATACGTTATAACGTCGTCCCATACTACGTAATGCGTTATAACGTCATCCCATATAACGTAATACGGTATAACGTCATACCATATAACCTATTTACGTTATAACGTCATACCATATAACGTATTACGTTATAACGTCATACCATATAACCTATTACGTTATAACGTCATACCATATAACGTAATACGTTATAACGTTATACCATATAACCTATTACGTTATAACGTCATTCCATATAACGTAATACGTTATAACGTCATTCCATATAACGTAATACGTTATAACGTCATGCCATATAACGTAATACGTTATAGCGTCATACCATATAACGTAATACGTTATAACGTCATCCCATATAACGTAATACGGTATAACGTCATATCATATTACCTATTTACGTTATAACGTCACACCATATAACGTAATTCCTTACAACGTCATACCACATAACCTATTTACGTTATAACGTCATACCATATAACGTATTACGTTATAACGTCATGCCATATAACGTAATACGTTATAGCGTCATACCATATAACGTAATGCGTTATAACGTCGACCCATATTACGTAATACGATATAACGTCACACCATATGACGTATTACGTTATAACGTCATACCGTATAACCTATTACGTTATAACGTCATACCATATAACCTAATTCGGTACATCGTCATACCACATAACCTATTTACGTTATAACGTCATACCATATAACGTATTACGTTATAACGGTATTCCATATAACGTAATACGTTATAACATCATCCCATATAACGTAATGCGTTATAACGTCGACCCATATTACGTAATACGATATAACGTCACACCATATGACGTATTACGTTATAACGTCATAACGTATAACCTATTACGTTGTAACGTCATACCATATAACGTAATTCGGTACATCGTCATACCACATAACCTATTTACGTTATAACGTCATACCATATAACGTATTACGTTATAACGTCATGCCATATAACGTAATACGTTATAACGTCATCCCATATAACGTAATACGTTATAACGTCATCCCATATAACGCAATACGTTATAACGTCGTCCCATACTACGTAATGCGTTATAACGTCATCCCATATAACGTAATACGGTATAACGTCATACCATATAACCTATTTACGTTATAACGTCATACCATATAACGTATTACGTTATAACGTCATATCATATAACCTATTTACGTTATAACCTCACACCATATATCGTAATTCGGTACAACGTCATACCACATAACCTATTTACGTTATAACGTCATACCATATAACGTATTACGTTATAACGTCATGCCATATAACGTAATACGTTATAGCGTCATACCATATAACGTAATGCGTTATAACGTCGACCCATATTACGTAATACGATATAACGTCGCACCATATGACGTATTACGTTATAACGTCATACCGTATAACCTATTGCGTTATAACGTCATACCATATAACGTAATTCGGTACAACGTCATACCACATAACCTATTTACGTTATAACGTCATACCATATAACGTATTACGTCATAACGGTATTCCATATAACGTAATACGTTATAACGTCATCCCATATAACGTAATGCGTTATAACGTCGACCCATATTACGTAATACGATATAACGTCACACCATATGACGTATTACGTTATAACGTCATACCGTATAACCTATTACGTTATAACGTCATACCATATAACGTAATACGTTATAACGTTATACCATATAACCTATTACGTTATAACGTCATCCCATATAACGAAATACGTTATAACGTCATCCCATGTAACGTAATACGTTATAACGTCATCCCATATAACGCAATACGTTATAACCTCGGCCCACATAACCTAATGCGTTATAACGTCATCCCATACTACGTAATGCGTTATAACGTCATCCCATATAACGTAATACGGTATGACGTCATCCCATATAACGTAATACGGTATGACGTCATACCATATAACCTATTTACGTTATAACGTCATACCATATAACGTAATACGGTATAACGTCATACTATATTACCTATTTACGTTATAACGTCACACCATATAACGTAATTCCTTACAACGTCATACCACATAACCTATTTACGTTATAACGTCATACCATATAACGTATTACGTTATAACGTCATGCCATATAACGTAATACGTTATAGCGTCATACCATATAACGTAATGCGTTATAACGTCGACCCATATTACGTAATACGATATAACGTCACACCATATGACGTATTACGTTATAACGTCATGCCGTATAACCTATTACGTTATAACGTCATACCATATAACCTAATTCGGTACATCGTCATACCACATAACCTATTTACGTTATAACGTCATACCATATAACGTATTACGTTATAACGGTATTCCATATAACGTAATACGTTATAACGTCATCCCATATAACGTAATGCGTTATAACGTCGACCCATATTACGTAATACGATATAACGTCACACCATATGACGTATTACGTTATAACGTCATACCGTATAACCTATTACGCTGTAACGTCATACCATATAACGTAATTCGGTACATCGTCATACCACATAACCTATTTACGTTATAACGTCATACCATATAACGTATTACGTTATAACGGTATTCCATATAACGTAATACGTTATAACGTCATCCCATATAACGTAATGCGTTATAACGTCGACCGATATTACGTAATACGATATAACGTCACACCATATGACGTATTACGTTATAACGTCATACCGTATAACCTATTACGTTATAACGTCATCCCATATAACGTAATACGGTATAACGTCATACCATATAACCTATTTACGTTATGACGTCATACCATATAACGTTTTACGTTATAACGTCATACCATATAACCTATTTACGTGATAACGTCATACCATATAACGTAATTCAGTATAACGTCATACCATATAACCTATTTACGTTATAACATCATACCATATAACGTATTACGTTATAACGTCATGCCATATAACGTAATACGTTATAGCGTCATACCATATAACGTAATGCGTTATAACGTCGACCCATATTACGTAATACGATATAACGTCACACCATATGACGTATTACGTTATAACGTCATACCGTATAACCTATTACGTTATAACGTCATACCATATAACCTAATTCGGTACATCGTCATACCACATAACCTATTTACGTTATAACGTCATACCATATAACGTAATACGTTATAACGTCATCCCATATAACGTAATACGTTATAACCTCGTACCATATAACGCAATACGTTATAACGTCATCCCATATAACGTAATACGGTATAACGTCATACCATATAACCTATTTACGTTATAACGTCACACCATATAACGTATTACGTTATACCGTCATACCATATAACCTATTATGTTATAACGTCACACCATATAACGTAATACGTTATAACGTCATCCCATATAACGTAATACGTTATAACGTCATCCCATATAACGTAATACGGTATAACGTCATACCATATAACGTATTTACGTTATAACGTCAAACCATATAACGTAATTCAGTATAACGTCATACCATATAACCTATTTACGTTATAACGTCATACCATATAACGTATTACGTTATAACGTCATACCGTATAACGCAATACGTTATAACGTCGTCCCATATATCGTAATACGTTATAACGTCATCCCAAATAACGTAATACGTTATAACGTCATCCCATATAACGCAATACGTTATAACGTCGTCCCACATAACGTAATACGTTATAACGTCATCCCACATAATGTAATACGTTATAACGTCATCCCATACTACGTAATGCGTTATAACGTCATCCCATATAACGTAATACGTTATAACGTCGTCCCATATAACGTAAAACGTTATAACGTCGTCCCATATAACGTAAAACGTTATAACGTCATCCCATATAACGTAATACGTTATATCGTCATCCCGTATTACGTAAAACGTTATAACGTCATCCCATATAACGTAATACGTTATAACGTCATACCATATAACGCAATACGTTGTAACGTCGTCCCATATATCGTAATACGTTATAACGTCATCCCAAATAACGTAATACGTTATAACGTCATCCCATATAACGTAATACGTTACAACGTCATCCCATATAACGTAATTCGGTATAACGTCATACCATATAACCTATTAAGTTATAACGTCATACCATATAACGTAATAAGTTATAACGTCATCCCATATAACGCAATACGTTATAACGTCGTCCCATACTACGTAATGCGTTATAACGTCATCCCATATAACGTAATACGGTATAACGTCATACCATATAACCTATTTACGTTATAACGTCATACCATATAACGTATTACGTTATAACGTCATACCATATAACCTATTACGTTATAACGTCATACCATATAACGTAATACGTTATAACGTTATACCATATAACCTATTACGTTATAACGTCATTCCATATAACGTAATACGTTATAACGTCATGCCATATAACGTAATACGTTATAGCGTCATACCATATAACGTAATACGTTATAACGTCATCCCATATAACGTAATACGGTATAACGTCATACCATATTACCTATTTACGTTATAACGTCACACCATATAACGTAATTCCTTACAACGTCATACCACATAACCTATTTACGTTATAACGTCATACCATATAACGTATTACGTTATAACGTCATGCCATATAACGTAATACGTTATAGCGTCATACCATATAACGTAATGCGTTATAACGTCGACCCATATTACGTAATACGATATAACGTCACACCATATGACGTATTACGTTATAACGTCATACCGTATAACCTATTACGTTATAACGTCATACCATATAACCTAATTCGGTACATCGTCATACCACATAACCTATTTACGTTATAACGTCATACCATATAACGTATTACGTTATAACGGTATTCCATATAACGTAATACGTTATAACGTCATCCCATATAACGTAATGCGTTATAACGTCGACCCATATTACGTAATACGATATAACGTCACACCATATGACGTATTACGTTATAACGTCATACCGTATAACCTATTACGCTGTAACGTCATACCATATAACGTAATTCGGTACATCGTCATACCACATAACCTATTTACGTTATAACGTCATACCATATAACGTATTACGTTATAACGGTATTGCATATAACGTAATACGTTATAACGTCATCCCATATAACGTAATGCGTTATAACGTCGGCCGATATTACGTAATACGATATAACGTCACACCATATGACGTATTACGTTATAACGTCATACCGTATAACCTATTACGTTATAACGTCATCCCATATAACGTAATACGGTATAACGTCATACCATATAACCTATTTACGTTATGACGTCATACCATATAACGTATTACGTTATAACGTCATACCATATAACCTATTTACGTGATAACGTCATACCATATAACGTAATTCAGTATAACGTCATACCATATAACCTATTTACGTTATAACATCATACCATATAACGTATTACGTTATAACGTCATGCCATATAACGTAATACGTTATAGCGTCATACCATATAACGTAATGCGTTATAACGTCGACCCATATTACGTAATACGATATAACGTCACACCATATGACGTATTACGTTATAACGTCATACCGTATAACCTATTACGTTATAACGTCATACCATATAACCTAATTCGGTACATCGTCATACCACATAACCTATTTACGTTATAACGTCATACCGTATAACGTAATACGTTATAACGTCATCCCATATAACGTAATGCGTTATAACGTCGTACCATATAACGCAATACGTTATAACGTCATCCCATATAACGTAATACGGTATAACGTCATACCATATAACCTATTTACGTTATAACGTCACTCCATATAACGTATTACGTTATACCGTCATACCATATAACCTATTATGTTATAACGTCACACCATATAACGTAATACGTTATAACGTCATCCCATATAACGTAATACGTTATAACGTCATCCCATATAACGTAATACGGTATAACGTCATACCATATAACGTATTTACGTTATAACGTCAAACCATATAACGTAATTCAGTATAACGTCATACCATATAACCTATTTACGTTATAACGTCATACCATATAACGTATTACGTTATAACGTCATACCGTATAACGCAATACGTTATAACGTCGTCCCATATATCGTAATACGTTATAACGTCATCCCAAATAACGTAATACGTTATAACGTCATCCCATATAACGCAATACGTTATAACGTCGTCCCACATAACGTAATACGTTATAACGTCATCCCACATAACGTAATACGTTATAACGTCATCCCATACTACGTAATGCGTTATAACGTCATCCCATATAACGTAATACGGTATAACGTCATACCATATAACCTATTAAGTTATAACGTCATACCATATAACCTATTACGTTATAACGTTATACCATATAACCTATTACGTTATAACGTCATCCCGTATTACGTAATACGTTATAACGTCATCCCATATAACGTAATACGTTATAACGTCGTCCCATATAACGTAAAACGTTATAACGTCGTCCCATATAACGTAAAACGTTATAACGTCATCCCATATAACGTAATACGTTATATCGTCATCCCGTATTACGTAAAACGTTATAACGTCATCCCATATAACGTAATACGTTATAACGTCATACCATATAACGCAATACGTTGTAACGTCGTCCCATATATCGTAATACGTTATAACGTCATCCCAAATAACGTAATACGTTATAACGTCATCCCATATAACGTAATACGTTACAACGTCATCCCATATAACGTAATTCGGTATAACGTCATACCATATAACCTATTAAGTTATAACGTCATACCATATAACGTAATACGTTATAACGTCATCCCATATAACGCAATACGTTATAACGTCGTCCCATACTACGTAATGCGTTATAACGTCATCCCATATAACGTAATACGGTATAACGTCATACCATATAACCTATTTACGTTATAACGTCATACCATATAACGTATTACGTTATAACGTCATACCATATAACCTATTACGTTATAACGTCATACCATATAACGTAATACGTTATAACGTTATACCATATAACCTATTACGTTATAACGTCATTCCATATAACGTAATACGTTATAACGTCATTCCATATAACGTAATACGTTATAACGTCATGCCATATAACGTAATACGTTATAGCGTCATACCATATAACGTAATACGTTATAACGTCATCCCATATAACGTAATACGGTATAACGTCATATCATATTACCTATTTACGTTATAACGTCACACCATATAACGTAATTCCTTACAACGTCATACCACATAACCTATTTACGTTATAACGTCATACCATATAACGTATTACGTTATAACGTCATGCCATATAACGTAATACGTTATAGCGTCATACCATATAACGTAATGCGTTATAACGTCGACCCATATTACGTAATACGATATAACGTCACACCATATGACGTATTACGTTATAACGTCATACCGTATAACCTATTACGTTATAACGTCATACCATATAACCTAATTCGGTACATCGTCATACCACATAACCTATTTACGTTATAACGTCATACCATATAACGTATTACGTTATAACGGTATTCCATATAACGTAATACGTTATAACATCATCCCATATAACGTAATGCGTTATAACGTCGACCCATATTACGTAATACGATATAACGTCACACCATATGACGTATTACGTTATAACGTCATAACGTATAACCTATTACGTTGTAACGTCATACCATATAACGTAATTCGGTACATCGTCATACCACATAACCTATTTACGTTATAACGTCATACCATATAACGTATTACGTTATAACGGTATTCCATATAACGTAATACGTTATAACGTCATCCCATATAACGTAATGCGTTATAACGTCGACCGATATTACGTAATACGATATAACGTCACACCATATGACGTATTAGGTTATAACGTCATACCGTATAACCTATTACGTTATAACGTCATACCATATAACGTATTACGTTATAACGTCATACCATATAACCTGTTTACGTTATAACGTCATACCATATAACGTATTACGCTATAACGTCATACCATATAACGTAATACGTTATAACGTTATACCATATAACCTATTACGTTATAACGTCATACCATATAACGTAATACGTTATAACGTCGTCCCACATAACGTAATACGTTATAACGTCATCCCATATTACGTAATACGTTATAACGTCATCCCATATAACGAAATACGTTATAACGTCATCCCATATAACGTAATACGTTATAACGTCATCCCATATAACGTAATACGTCATAACGTCATCCCATATAACGCAACACGTTATAACGTCTTCCCACATAACGTAATACGTTATAACGTCATCCCATATTACGTAATACGTTATAACGTCATCCCATATAACGAAATACGTTATAACGTCATCCCATATAACGTAATACGTTATAACGTCATCCCATATAACGTAATACGTTATAACGTCATACCATATAACGTAATACGTTATAACGTCTTCCCATATAACGTCATCCCATATAACGTAATACGGTATAACGTCATACCATATAACCTATTTACGTTATAACGTCATACCATACAACGTATTACGTTATACCGTCGTACCATATAAAATATTATGTTATAACGTCACACCATATAACGTAATACGTTATAATTTTATACCATATAACCTATTACGTTATAACGTCAGCCCATATAACGTAATATTTTATAACGTCATCCCATATTACGTAATACGTTATAACGTCATCCCATATAACGTAATACGGTAGAACGTCATACCATATAACCTATTACGTTATAACGTCAACCCATATAACGTAATACATTATAACGTCATCCCATATAACGTAATACGTTATAACGTCATCCCATATAACGTAATACGGTATAACAACATACCATATAACCTATTTACGTCATAACGTCATACCATATAACGTAATTCGGTATAACGTCATACCATATAACGTAATTCGGTATAACGTCATACCATATAACCTATTTACGTTATAACGTCATACCATATAACGTATTACGTTATAACGTCATGCCATATAACGTAATACGTTATAACGTCTTCCCATATAACGTAATACGTTATAAAGTCATCCCATATAACGTAATACGGTATAATGTCGTCCCATATAACGAAATACGTTATAACGTCATCCCGTATTACGTAAAACGTTATAACGTCATCCCATATAACGTAATACGTTATAACGTCATACCATATAACGCAATACGTTATAACGTCGTCCCATATATCGTAATACGTTATAACGTCATCCCAAATAACGTAATACGTTATAACGTCATCCCATATAACGCAATACGTTATAACGTCGTCCCACATAACGTAATACGTTATAACGTCATCCCATATAACGAAATACGTTATAACGTCATCCCATATAACGTAATACGTTACAACGTCATCCCATATAACGTAATTCGGTATAACGTCATACCATATAACCTATTAAGTTACAACGTCATACCATATAACCTATTACGTTATAACGCCATCCCATATAACGTAATACGTTATAACGTCATCCCATATAACGTAATACGTTATAACGTCATCCCATATAACGCAATACGTTATAACGTCGTCCCATACTACGTAATGCGTTATAACGTCATCCCATATAACGTAATACGGTATAACGTCATACCATATAACCTATTTACGTTATAACGTCATACCATATAACGTATTACGTTATAACGTCATACCATATAACCTATTACGTTATAACGTCATACCATATAACGTAATACGTTATAACGTTATACCATATAACCTATTACGTTATAACGTCATCCCATATAACGTAATACGTTATAACGTCATGCCATATAACGTAACACGTTATAGCGTCATACCATATAACGTAATACGTTATAACGTCATCCCATATAACGTAATACGGTATAACGTCATATCATATAACCTATTTACGTTATAACCTCACACCATATATCGTAATTCGGTACAACGTCATACCACATAACCTATTTACGTTATAACGTCATACCATATAACGTATTACGTTATAACGTCATGCCATATAACGTAATACGTTATAGCGTCATACCATATAACGTAATGCGTTATAACGTCGACCCATATTACGTAATACGATATAACGTCACACCATATGACGTATTACGTTATAACGTCATACCGTATAACCTATTGCGTTATAACGTCATACCATATAACGTAATTCGGTACAACGTCATACCACATAACCTATTTACGTTATAACGTCATACCATATAACGTATTACGTCATAACGGTATTCCATATAACGTAATACGTTATAACGTCATCCCATATAACGTAATGCGTTATAACGTCGACCCATATTACGTAATACGATATAACGTCACACCATATGACGTATTACGTTATAACGTCATACCGTATAACCTATTACGTTATAACGTCATACCATATAACGTAATACGTTATAACGTTATACCATATAACCTATTACGTTATAACGTCATCCCATATAACGTAATACGTTATAACGTCATCCCATGTAACGTAATACGTTATAACGTCATCCCATATAACGCAATACGTTATAACCTCGGCCCACATAACCTAATGCGTTATAACGTCATCCCATACTACGTAATGCGTTATAACGTCATCCCATATAACGTAATACGGTATGACGTCATCCCATATAACGTAATACGGTATGACGTCATACCATATAACCTATTTACGTTATAACGTCATACCATATAACGTAATACGGTATAACGTCATACTATATTACCTATTTACGTTATAACGTCACACCATATAACGTAACTCCTTACAACGTCATACCACATAACCTATTTACGTTATAACGTCATACCATATAACGTATTACGTTATAACGTCATGCCATATAACGTAATACGTTATAGCGTCATACCATATAACGTAATGCGTTATAACGTCGACCCATATTACGTAATACGATATAACGTCACACCATATGACATATTACGTTATAACGTCATACCGTATAACCTATTACGCTGTAACGTCATACCATATAACGTAATTCGGTACATCGTCATACCACATAACCTATTTACGTTATAACGTCATACCATATAACGTATTACGTTATAACGGTATTCCATATAACGTAATACGTTATAACGTCATCCCATATAACGTAATGCGTTATAACGTCGACCGATATTACGTAATACGATATAACGTCACACCATATGACGTATTACGTTATAACGTCATACCGTATAACCTATTACGTTATAACGTCATCCCATATAACGTAATACGGTATAACGTCATACCATATAACCTATTTACGTTATGACGTCATACCATATAACGTATTACGTTATAACGTCATACCATATAACCTATTTACGTGATAACGTCATACCATATAACGTAATTCAGTATAACGTCATACCATATAACCTATTTACGTTATAACATCATACCATATAACGTATTACGTTATAACGTCATGCCATATAACGTAATACGTTATAGCGTCATACCATATAACGTAATGCGTTATAACGTCGACCCATATTACGTAATACGATATAACGTCACACCATATGACGTATTACGTTATAACGTCATACCGTATAACATATTACGTTATAACGTCATACCATATAACCTAATTCGGTACATCGTCATACCACATAACCTATTTACGTTATAACGTCATACCATATAACGTAATACGTTATAACGTCATCCCATATAACGTAATACGTTATAACGTCGTACCATATAACGCAATACGTTATAACGTCATCCCATATAACGTAATACGGTATAACGTCATACCATATAACCTATTTACGTTATAACGTCACACCATATAACGTATTACGTTATACCGTCATACCATATAACCTATTATGTTATAACGTCACACCATATAACGTAATACGTTATAACGTCATCCCATATAACGTAATACGTTATAACGTCATCCCATATAACGTAATACGGTATAACGTCATACCATATAACGTATTTACGTTATAACGTCAAACCATATAACGTAATTCAGTATAACGTCATACCATATAACCTATTTACGTTATAACGTCATACCATATAACGTATTACGTTATAACGTCATACCGTATAACGCAATACGTTATAACGTCGTCCCATATATCGTAATACGTTATAACGTCATCCCAAATAACGTAATACGTTATAACGTCATCCCATATAACGCAATACGTTATAACGTCGTCCCACATAACGTAATACGTTATAACGTCATCCCACATAACGTAATACGTTATAACGTCATCCCATACTACGTAATGCGTTATAACGTCATCCCATATAACGTAATACGTTATAACGTCGTCCCATATAACGTAAAACGTTATAACGTCGTCCCATATAACGTAAAACGTTATAACGTCATCCCATATAACGTAATACGTTATATCGTCATCCCGTATTACGTAAAACGTTATAACGTCATCCCATATAACGTAATACGTTATAACGTCATACCATATAACGCAATACGTTGTAACGTCGTCCCATATATCGTAATACGTTATAACGTCATCCCAAATAACGTAATACGTTATAACGTCATCCCATATAACGTAATACGTTACAACGTCATCCCATATAACGTAATTCGGTATAACGTCATACCATATAACCTATTAAGTTATAACGTCATACCATATAACGTAATAAGTTATAACGTCATCCCATATAACGCAATACGTTATAACGTCGTCCCATACTACGTAATGCGTTATAACGTCATCCCATATAACGTAATACGGTATAACGTCATACCATATAACCTATTTACGTTATAACGTCATACCATATAACGTATTACGTTATAACGTCATACCATATAACCTATTACGTTATAACGTCATACCATATAACGTAATACGTTATAACGTTATACCATATAACCTATTACGTTATAACGTCATTCCATATAACGTAATACGTTATAACGTCATGCCATATAACGTAATACGTTATAGCGTCATACCATATAACGAAATACGTTATAACGTCATCCCATATAACGTAATACGGTATAACGTCATACCATATTACCTATTTACGTTATAACGTCACACCATATAACGTAATTCCTTACAACGTCATACCACATAACCTATTTACGTTATAACGTCATACCATATAACGTATTACGTTATAACGTCATGCCATATAACGTAATACGTTATAGCGTCATACCATATAACGTAATGCGTTATAACGTCGACCCATATTACGTAATACGATATAACGTCACACCATATGACGTATTACGTTATAACGTCATACCGTATAACCTATTACGTTATAACGTCATACCATATAACCTAATTCGGTACATCGTCATACCACATAACCTATTTACGTTATAACGTCATACCATATAACGTATTACGTTATAACGGTATTCCATATAACGTAATACGTTATAACGTCATCCCATATAACGTAATGCGTTATAACGTCGACCCATATTACGTAATACGATATAACGTCACACCATATGACGTATTACGTTATAACGTCATACCGTATAACCTATTACGCTGTAACGTCATACCATATAACGTAATTCGGTACATCGTCATACCACATAACCTATTTACGTTATAACGTCATACCATATAACGTATTACGTTATAACGGTATTCCATATAACGTAATACGTTATAACGTCATCCCATATAACGTAATGCGTTATAACGTCGACCGATATTACGTAATACGATATAACGTCACACCATATGACATATTGCGTTATAACGTCATACCGTATAACCTATTACGTTATAACGTCATCCCATATAACGTAATACGGTATAACGTCATACCATATAACCTATTTACGTTATGACGTCATACCATATAACGTATTACGTTATAACGTCATACCATATAACCTATTTACGTGATAACGTCATACCATATAACGTAATTCAGTATAACGTCATACCATATAACCTATTTACGTTATAACATCATACCATATAACGTATTACGTTATAACGTCATGCCATATAACGTAATACGTTATAGCGTCATACCATATAACGTAATGCGTTATAACGTCGACCCATATTACGTAATACGATATAACGTCACACCATATGACGTATTACGTTATAACGTCATACCGTATAACCTATTACGTTATAACGTCATACCATATAACCTAATTCGGTACATCGTCATACCACATAACCTATTTACGTTATAACGTCATACCATATAACGTAATACGTTATAACGTCATCCCATATAACGTAATACGTTATAACGTCGTACCATATAACGCAATACGTTATAACGTCATCCCATATAACGTAATACGGTATAACGTCATACCATATAACCTATTTACGTTATAACGTCACACCATATAACGTATTACGTTATACCGTCATACCATATAACCTATTATGTTATAACGTCACACCATATAACGTAATACGTTATAACGTCATCCCATATAACGTAATACGTTATAACGTCATCCCATATAACGTAATACGGTATAACGTCATACCATATAACGTATTTACGTTATAACGTCAAACCATATAACGTAATTCAGTATAACGTCATACCATATAACCTATTTACGTTATAACGTCATACCATATAACGTATTACGTTATAACGTCATACCGTATAACGCAATACGTTATAACGTCGTCCCATATATCGTAATACGTTATAACGTCATCCCAAATAACGTAATACGTTATAACGTCATCCCATATAACGCAATACGTTATAACGTCGTCCCACATAACGTAATACGTTATAACGTCATCCCACATAACGTAATACGTTATAACGTCATCCCATACTACGTAATGCGTTATAACGTCATCCCATATAACGTAATACGGTATAACGTCATACCATATAACCTATTAAGTTATAACGTCATACCATATAACCTATTACGTTATAACGTTATACCATATAACCTATTACGTTATAACGTCATCCCGTATTACGTAATACGTTATAACGTCATCCCATATAACGTAATACGTTATAACGTCGTCCCATATAACGTAAAACGTTATAACGTCGTCCCATATAACGTAAAACGTTATAACGTCATCCCATATAACGTAATACGTTATATCGTCATCCCGTATTACGTAAAACGTTATAACGTCATCCCATATAACGTAATACGTTATAACGTCATACCATATAACGCAATACGTTGTAACGTCGTCCCATATATCGTAATACGTTATAACGTCATCCCAAATAACGTAATACGTTATAACGTCATCCCATATAACGTAATACGTTACAACGTCATCCCATATAACATAATTCGGTATAACGTCATACCATATAACCTATTAAGTTATAACGTCATACCATATAACGTAATACGTTATAACGTCATCCCATATAACGCAATACGTTATAACGTCGTCCCATACTACGTAATGCGTTATAACGTCATCCCATATAACGTAATACGGTATAACGTCATACCATATAACCTATTTACGTTATAACGTCATACCATATAACGTATTACGTTATAACGTCATACCATATAACCTATTACGTTATAACGTCATACCATATAACGTAATACGTTATAACGTTATACCATATAACCTATTACGTTATAACGTCATTCCATATAACGTAATACGTTATAACGTCATGCCATATAACGTAATACGTTATAGCGTCATACCATATAACGTAATACGTTATAACGTCATCCCATATAACGTAATACGGTATAACGTCATACCATATTACCTATTTACGTTATAACGTCACACCATATAACGTAATTCCTTACAACGTCATACCACATAACCTATTTACGTTATAACGTCATACCATATAACGTATTACGTTATAACGTCATGCCATATAACGTAATACGTTATAGCGTCATACCATATAACGTAATGCGTTATAACGTCGACCCATATTACGTAATACGATATAACGTCACACCATATGACGTATTACGTTATAACGTCATACCTTATAACCTATTACGTTATAACGTCATACCATATAACCTAATTCGGTACATCGTCATACCACATAACCTATTTACGTTATAACGTCATACCATATAACGTATTACGTTATAACGGTATTCCATATAACGTAATACGTTATAACGTCATCCCATATAACGTAATGCGTTATAACGTCGACCCATATTACGTAATACGATATAACGTCACACCATATGACGTATTACGTTATAACGTCATAACGTATAACCTATTACGTTGTAACGTCATACCATATAACGTAATTCGGTACATCGTCATACCACATAACCTATTTACGTTATAACGTCATACCATATAACGTATTACGTTATAACGGTATTCCATATAACGTAATACGTTATAACGTCATCCCATATAACGTAATGCGTTATAACGTCGACCGATATTACGTAATACGATATAACGTCACACCATATGACGTATTAGGTTATAACGTCATACCGTATAACCTATTACGTTATAACGTCATCCCATATAACGTAATACGGTATAACGTCATACCATATAACCTATTTACGTTATGACGTCATACCATATAACGTATTACGTTATAACGTCATACCATATAACCTATTTACGTGATAACGTCATACCATATAACGTAATTCAGTATAACGTCATACCATATAACCTATTTACGTTATAACATCATACCATATAACGTATTACGTTATAACGTCATGCCATATAACGTAATACGTTATAGCGTCATACCATATAACGTAATGCGTTATAACGTCGACCCATATTACGTAATACGATATAACGTCACACCATATGACGTATTACGTTATAACGTCATACCGTATAACCTATTACGTTATAACGTCATACCATATAACCTAATTCGGTACATCGTCATACCACATAACCTATTTACGTTATAACGTCATACCATATAACGTAATACGTTATAACGTCATCCCATATAACGTAATACGTTATAACGTCGTACCATATAACGCAATACGTTATAACGTCATCCCATATAACGTAATACGGTATAACGTCATACCATATAACCTATTTACGTTATAACGTCACACCATATAACGTATTACGTTATACCGTCATACCATATAACCTATTATGTTATAACGTCACACCATATAACGTAATACGTTATAACGTCATCCCATATAACGTAATACGTTATAACGTCATCCCATATAACGTAATACGGTAAAACGTCATACCATATAACGTATTTACGTTATAACGTCAAACCATATAACGTAATTCAGTATAACGTCATACCATATAACCTATTTACGTTATAACGTCATACCATATAACGTATTACGTTATAACGTCACACCGTATAACGCAATACGTTATAACGTCGTCCCATATATCGTAATACGTTATAACGTCATCCCAAATAACGTAATACGTTATAACGTCATCCCATATAACGCAATACGTTATAACGTCGTCCCACATAACGTAATACGTTATAACGTCATCCCACATAACGTAATACGTTATAACGTCATCCCATACTACGTAATGCGTTATAACGTCATCCCATAAAACGTAATACGGTATAACGTCATACCATATAACCTATTAAGTTATAACGTCATACCATATAACCTAATACGTTATAACGTTATACCATATAACCTATTACGTTATAACGTCATCCCGTATTACGTAATACGTTATAACGTCATCCCATATAACGTAATACGTTATAACGTCGTCCCATATAACGTAAAACGTTATAACGTCGTCCCATATAACGTAAAACGTTATAACGTCATCCCATATAACGTAATACGTTATATCGTCATCCCGTATTACGTAAAACGTTATAACGTCATCCCGTATAACGTAATACGATATAACGTCATACCATATAACGCAATACGTAATAACGTCGTCCCATATATCGTAATACGTTATAACGTCATCAAAAATAACGTAATACGTTATAACGTCATCCCATATAACGCAATACGTTATAACGTCGTCCCACATAACGTAATACGTTATAACGTCATCCCATATAACGAAATACGTTATAACGTCATCCCGTATAACGTAATACGTTACAACGTCATCCCATATAACGTAATTCGGTATAACGTCATACCATATAACCTATTAAGTTATAACGTCATACCATATAACGTAATACGTTATAGCGTCATACCATATAACGTAATGCGTTATAACGTCGACCCATATTACGTAATACGATATAACGTCACACCATATGACATATTACGTTATAACGTCATACCGTATAACCTATTACGCTGTAACGTCATACCATATAACGTAATTCGGTACATCGTCATACCACATAACCTATTTACGTTATAACGTCATACCATATAACGTATTACGTTATAACGGTATTCCATATAACGTAATACGTTATAACGTCATCCCATATAACGTAATGCGTTATAACGTCGACCGATATTACGTAATACGATATAACGTCACACCATATGACGTATTACGTTATAACGTCATACCGTATAACCTATTACGTTATAACGTCATCCCATATAACGTAATACGGTATAACGTCATACCATATAACCTATTTACGTTATGACGTCATACCATATAACGTATTACGTTATAACGTCATACCATATAACCTATTTACGTGATAACGTCATACCATATAACGTAATTCAGTATAACGTCATACCATATAACCTATTTACGTTATAACATCATACCATATAACGTATTACGTTATAACGTCATGCCATATAACGTAATACGTTATAGCGTCATACCATATAACGTAATGCGTTATAACGTCGACCCATATTACGTAATACGATATAACGTCACACCATATGACGTATTACGTTATAACGTCATACCGTATAACATATTACGTTATAACGTCATACCATATAACCTAATTCGGTACATCGTCATACCACATAACCTATTTACGTTATAACGTCATACCATATAACGTAATACGTTATAACGTCATCCCATATAACGTAATACGTTATAACGTCGTACCATATAACGCAATACGTTATAACGTCATCCCATATAACGTAATACGGTATAACGTCATACCATATAACCTATTTACGTTATAACGTCACACCATATAACGTATTACGTTATACCGTCATACCATATAACCTATTATGTTATAACGTCACACCATATAACGTAATACGTTATAACGTCATCCCATATAACGTAATACGTTATAACGTCATCCCATATAACGTAATACGGTATAACGTCATACCATATAACGTATTTACGTTATAACGTCAAACCATATAACGTAATTCAGTATAACGTCATACCATATAACCTATTTACGTTATAACGTCATACCATATAACGTATTACGTTATAACGTCATACCGTATAACGCAATACGTTATAACGTCGTCCCATATATCGTAATACGTTATAACGTCATCCCAAATAACGTAATACGTTATAACGTCATCCCATATAACGCAATACGTTATAACGTCGTCCCACATAACGTAATACGTTATAACGTCATCCCACATAACGTAATACGTTATAACGTCATCCCATACTACGTAATGCGTTATAACGTCATCCCATATAACGTAATACGTTATAACGTCGTCCCATATAACGTAAAACGTTATAACGTCGTCCCATATAACGTAAAACGTTATAACGTCATCCCATATAACGTAATACGTTATATCGTCATCCCGTATTACGTAAAACGTTATAACGTCATCCCATATAACGTAATACGTTATAACGTCATACCATATAACGCAATACGTTGTAACGCCGTCCCATATATCGTAATACGTTATAACGTCATCCCAAATAACGTAATACGTTATAACGTCATCCCATATAACGTAATACGTTACAACGTCATCCCATATAACGTAATTCGGTATAACGTCATACCATATAACCTATTAAGTTATAACGTCATACCATATAACGTAATAAGTTATAACGTCATCCCATATAACGCAATACGTTATAACGTCGTCCCATACTACGTAATGCGTTATAACGTCATCCCATATAACGTAATACGGTATAACGTCATACCATATAACCTATTTACGTTATAACGTCATACCATATAACGTATTACGTTATAACGTCATACCATATAACCTATTACGTTATAACGTCATACCATATAACGTAATACGTTATAACGTTATACCATATAACCTATTACGTTATAACGTCATTCCATATAACGTAATACGTTATAACGTCATGCCATATAACGTAATACGTTATAGCGTCATACCATATAACGAAATACGTTATAACGTCATCCCATATAACGTAATACGGTATAACGTCATACCATATTACCTATTTACGTTATAACGTCACACCATATAACGTAATTCCTTACAACGTCATACCACATAACCTATTTACGTTATAACGTCATACCATATAACGTATTACGTTATAACGTCATGCCATATAACGTAATACGTTATAGCGTCATACCATATAACGTAATGCGTTATAACGTCGACCCATATTACGTAATACGATATAACGTCACACCATATGACGTATTACGTTATAACGTCATACCGTATAACCTATTACGTTATAACGTCATACCATATAACCTAATTCGGTACATCGTCATACCACATAACCTATTTACGTTATAACGTCATACCATATAACGTATTACGTTATAACGGTATTCCATATAACGTAATACGTTATAACGTCATCCCATATAACGTAATGCGTTATAACGTCGACCCATATTACGTAATACGATATAACGTCACACCATATGACGTATTACGTTATAACGTCATACCGTATAACCTATTACGCTGTAACGTCATACCATATAACGTAATTCGGTACATCGTCATACCACATAACCTATTTACGTTATAACGTCATACCATATAACGTATTACGTTATAACGGTATTCCATATAACGTAATACGTTATAACGTCATCCCATATAACGTAATGCGTTATAACGTCGACCGATATTACGTAATACGATATAACGTCACACCATATGACATATTGCGTTATAACGTCATACCGTATAACCTATTACGTTATAACGTCATCCCATATAACGTAATACGGTATAACGTCATACCATATAACCTATTTACGTTATGACGTCATACCATATAACGTATTACGTTATAACGTCATACCATATAACCTATTTACGTGATAACGTCATACCATATAACGTAATTCAGTATAACGTCATACCATATAACCTATTTACGTTATAACATCATACCATATAACGTATTACGTTATAACGTCATGCCATATAACGTAATACGTTATAGCGTCATACCATATAACGTAATGCGTTATAACGTCGACCCATATTACGTAATACGATATAACGTCACACCATATGACGTATTACGTTATAACGTCATACCGTATAACCTATTACGTTATAACGTCATACCATATAACCTAATTCGGTACATCGTCATACCACATAACCTATTTACGTTATAACGTCATACCATATAACGTAATACGTTATAACGTCATCCCATATAACGTAATACGTTATAACGTCGTACCATATAACGCAATACGTTATAACGTCATCCCATATAACGTAATACGGTATAACGTCATACCATATAACCTATTTACGTTATAACGTCACACCATATAACGTATTACGTTATACCGTCATACCATATAACCTATTATGTTATAACGTCACACCATATAACGTAATACGTTATAACGTCATCCCATATAACGTAATACGTTATAACGTCATCCCATATAACGTAATACGGTATAACGTCATACCATATAACGTATTTACGTTATAACGTCAAACCATATAACGTAATTCAGTATAACGTCATACCATATAACCTATTTACGTTATAACGTCATACCATATAACGTATTACGTTATAACGTCATACCGTATAACGCAATACGTTATAACGTCGTCCCATATATCGTAATACGTTATAACGTCATCCCAAATAACGTAATACGTTATAACGTCATCCCATATAACGCAATACGTTATAACGTCGTCCCACATAACGTAATACGTTATAACGTCATCCCACATAACGTAATACGTTATAACGTCATCCCATACTACGTAATGCGTTATAACGTCATCCCATATAACGTAATACGGTATAACGTCATACCATATAACCTATTAAGTTATAACGTCATACCATATAACCTATTACGTTATAACGTTATACCATATAACCTATTACGTTATAACGTCATCCCGTATTACGTAATACGTTATAACGTCATCCCATATAACGTAATACGTTATAACGTCGTCCCATATAACGTAAAACGTTATAACGTCGTCCCATATAACGTAAAACGTTATAACGTCATCCCATATAACGTAATACGTTATATCGTCATCCCGTATTACGTAAAACGTTATAACGTCATCCCATATAACGTAATACGTTATAACGTCATACCATATAACGCAATACGTTGTAACGTCGTCCCATATATCGTAATACGTTATAACGTCATCCCAAATAACGTAATACGTTATAACGTCATCCCATATAACGTAATACGTTACAACGTCATCCCATATAACATAATTCGGTATAACGTCATACCATATAACCTATTAAGTTATAACGTCATACCATATAACGTAATACGTTATAACGTCATCCCATATAACGCAATACGTTATAACGTCGTCCCATACTACGTAATGCGTTATAACGTCATCCCATATAACGTAATACGGTATAACGTCATACCATATAACCTATTTACGTTATAACGTCATACCATATAACGTATTACGTTATAACGTCATACCATATAACCTATTACGTTATAACGTCATACCATATAACGTAATACGTTATAACGTTATACCATATAACCTATTACGTTATAACGTCATTCCATATAACGTAATACGTTATAACGTCATGCCATATAACGTAATACGTTATAGCGTCATACCATATAACGTAATACGTTATAACGTCATCCCATATAACGTAATACGGTATAACGTCATACCATATTACCTATTTACGTTATAACGTCACACCATATAACGTAATTCCTTACAACGTCATACCACATAACCTATTTACGTTATAACGTCATACCATATAACGTATTACGTTATAACGTCATGCCATATAACGTAATACGTTATAGCGTCATACCATATAACGTAATGCGTTATAACGTCGACCCATATTACGTAATACGATATAACGTCACACCATATGACGTATTACGTTATAACGTCATACCTTATAACCTATTACGTTATAACGTCATACCATATAACCTAATTCGGTACATCGTCATACCACATAACCTATTTACGTTATAACGTCATACCATATAACGTATTACGTTATAACGGTATTCCATATAACGTAATACGTTATAACGTCATCCCATATAACGTAATGCGTTATAACGTCGACCCATATTACGTAATACGATATAACGTCACACCATATGACGTATTACGTTATAACGTCATAACGTATAACCTATTACGTTGTAACGTCATACCATATAACGTAATTCGGTACATCGTCATACCACATAACCTATTTACTTTATAACGTCATACCATATAACGTATTACGTTATAACGGTATTCCATATAACGTAATACGTTATAACGTCATCCCATATAACGTAATGCGTTATAACGTCGACCGATATTACGTAATACGATATAACGTCACACCATATGACGTATTAGGTTATAACGTCATACCGTATAACCTATTACGTTATAACGTCATCCCATATAACGTAATACGGTATAACGTCATACCATATAACCTATTTACGTTATGACGTCATACCATATAACGTATTACGTTATAACGTCATACCATATAACCTATTTACGTGATAACGTCATACCATATAACGTAATTCAGTATAACGTCATACCATATAACCTATTTACGTTATAACATCATACCATATAACGTATTACGTTATAACGTCATGCCATATAACGTAATACGTTATAGCGTCATACCATATAACGTAATGCGTTATAACGTCGACCCATATTACGTAATACGATATAACGTCACACCATGTGACGTATTACGTTATAACGTCATACCGTATAACCTATTACGTTATAACGTCATACCATATAACCTAATTCGGTACATCGTCATACCACATAACCTATTTACGTTATAACGTCATACCATATAACGTAATACGTTATAACGTCATCCCATATAACGTAATACGTTATAACGTCGTACCATATAACGCAATACGTTATAACGTCATCCCATATAACGTAATACGGTATAACGTCATACCATATAACCTATTTACGTTATAACGTCACACCATATAACGTATTACGTTATACCGTCATACCATATAACCTATTATGTTATAACGTCACACCATATAACGTAATACGTTATAACGTCATCCCATATAACGTAATACGTTATAACGTCATCCCATATAACGTAATACGGTAAAACGTCATACCATATAACGTATTTACGTTATAACGTCAAACCATATAACGTAATTCAGTATAACGTCATACCATATAACCTATTTACGTTATAACGTCATACCATATAACGTATTACGTTATAACGTCACACCGTATAACGCAATACGTTATAACGTCGTCCCATATATCGTAATACGTTATAACGTCATCCCAAATAACGTAATACGTTATAACGTCATCCCATATAACGCAATACGTTATAACGTCGTCCCACATAACGTAATACGTTATAACGTCATCCCACATAACGTAATACGTTATAACGTCATCCCATACTACGTAATGCGTTATAACGTCATCCCATAAAACGTAATACGGTATAACGTCATACCATATAACCTATTAAGTTATAACGTCATACCATATAACCTAATACGTTATAACGTTATACCATATAACCTATTACGTTATAACGTCATCCCGTATTACGTAATACGTTATAACGTCATCCCATATAACGTAATACGTTATAACGTCGTCCCATATAACGTAAAACGTTATAACGTCGTCCCATATAACGTAAAACGTTATAACGTCATCCCATATAACGTAATACGTTATATCGTCATCCCGTATTACGTAAAACGTTATAACGTCATCCCGTATAACGTAATACGATATAACGTCATACCATATAACGCAATACGTAATAACGTCGTCCCATATATCGTAATACGTTATAACGTCATCAAAAATAACGTAATACGTTATAACGTCATCCCATATAACGCAATACGTTATAACGTCGTCCCACATAACGTAATACGTTATAACGTCATCCCATATAACGAAATACGTTATAACGTCATCCCGTATAACGTAATACGTTACAACGTCATCCCATATAACGTAATTCGGTATAACGTCATACCATATAACCTATTAAGTTATAACGTCATACCATATAACGTAATACGTTATAACGTCATCCCATATAACGCAATACGTTATAACGTCGTCCCATACTACGTAATGCGTTATAACGTCATCCCATATAACGTAATACGGTATAACGTCATACCATATAACCTATTTACGTTATAACGTCATACCATATAACGTATTACGTTATAACGTCATACCATATAACCTATTACGTTATAACGTCATACCATATAACGTAATACGTTATAACGTTATACCATATAACCTATTACGTTATAACGTCATCCCATATAACGTAATGCGTTATAACGTCGACCCATATTACGTAATACGATATAACGTCACACCATATGACGTATTACGTTATAACGTCATACCGTATAACCTATTACGTTATAACGTCATACCATATAACGTAATACGTTATAGCGTCATACCATATAACGTAATGCGTTATAACGTCGACCCATATTACGTAATACGATATAACGTCACACCATATGACGTATTACGTTATAACGTCATACCGTATAACCTATTACGTTATAACGTCATACCATATAACGTAATTCGGTACATCGTCATACCACATAACCTATTTACGTTATAACGTCATACCATATAACGTATTACGTTATAACGGTACTCCATATAACGTAATACGTTATAACGTCATCCCATATAACGTAATGCGTTATAACGTCGACCCATATTACGTAATACGATATAACGTCACACCATATGACGCATTACGTTATAACGTCATACCGTATAACCTATTACGTTATAACGTCATCCCATATAACGTAATACGGTATAACGTCATACCATATAACCTATTTACGTTATGACGTCATACCATATAACGTATTACGTTATAACGTCATACCATATAACCTATTTACGTGATAACGTCATACCATATAACGTAATTCAGTATAACGTCATACCATATAACCTATTTACGTTATAACGTCATACCATATAACGTATTACGTTATAACGTCATGCCATATAACGTAATACGTTATAGCGTCATACCATATAACGTAATGCGTTATAACGTCGACCCATATTACGTAATACGATATAACGTCACACCATATGACGTATTACGTTATAACGTCATACCGTATAACCTATTACGTTATAACTTCATACCATATAACGTAATTCGGTACAACGTCATACCACATAACCTATTTACGTTATAACGTTATACCATATAACCTATTTCGTTATAACGTCATACCATATTACGTAATACGTTATAACGTCATCCCATATAACGTAATACGTTATAACGTCGTACCATATAACCTATTAAGTTATAACGTCATACCATATAACGTAATACGTTATAACGTCATCCCATATAACGCAATACGTTATAACGTCGTCCCATACTACGTAATGCGTTATAACGTCATCCCATATAACGTAATACGGTATAACGTCATACCATATAACCTATTTACGTTATAACGTCATACCATATAACGTAATTCAGTATAACGTCATACCATATAACCTATTTACGTTATAACGTCATACCATATAACGTATTACGTTATAACGTCATGCCATATAACGAAATACGTTATAATGTCATCCCATATAACGTAATACGTTACAACGTCATCCCATATAACGTAATTCGGTATAACGTCATACCATATAACCTATTAAGTTATAACGTCATACCATATAACCTATTACGTTATAACGCCATCCCATATAACGTAATACGTTATAGCGTCATCCCATATAACGTAATACGTTATAACGTCATCCCATATAACGTAAAACGTTATAACGTCGTCCCATATAACGTAAAACGTTATAACGTCATCCCATATAACGTAGTACGTTATAACGTCATCCCATATAACGTAATACGTTATAACGTCATCCCATATAACGTAAAACGTTATAACGTCGTCCCATATAACGTAAAACGTTATAACGTCATCCCATATAACGTAGTACGTTATAACGTCATCCCATATAACGTAATACGTTATAACGTCATACCATATAACGCAATACGTTATAACGTCATACCATATAACGTAATACGTTATAACGTCATCCCATATAACGCAATACGTTATAACGTCGTCCCATACTACGTAATGCGTTATAACGTCATCCCATATAACGTAATACGGTATAACGTCATACCATATAACCTATTTACGTTATAACGTCATACCATATAACGTAATTCAGTATAACGTCATACCATATAACCTATTTACGTTATAACGTCATACCATATAACGTATTACGTTATAACGTCATACCATATAACGTAATACGTTATAACGTTATACCATATAACCTATTACGTTATAACGTCATCCCATATAACGTAATGCGTTATAACGTCGACCCATATTACGTAATACGATATAACGTCACACCATATGACGTATTACGTTATAACGTCATACCGTATAACCTATTACGTTATAACGTCATACCATATAACGTAATACGTTATAGCGTCATACCATATAACGTAATGCGTTATAACGTCGACCCATATTACGTAATACGATATAACGTCACACCATATGACGTATTACGTTATAACGTCATACCGTATAACCTATTACGTTATAACGTCATACCATATAACGTAATTCGGTACATCGTCATACCACATAACCTATTTACGTTATAACGTCATACCATATAACGTATTACGTTATAACGGTACTCCATATAACGTAATACGTTATAACGTCATCCCATATAACGTAATGCGTTATAACGTCGACCCATATTACGTAATACGATATAACGTCACACCATATGACGCATTACGTTATAACGTCATACCGTATAACCTATTACGTTATAACGTCATCCCATATAACGTAATACGGTATAACGTCATACCATATAACCTATTTACGTTATGACGTCATACCATATAACGTATTACGTTATAACGTCATACCATATAACCTATTTACGTGATAACGTCATACCATATAACGTAATTCAGTATAACGTCATACCATATAACCTATTTACGTTATAACGTCATACCATATAACGTATTACGTTATAACGTCATGCCATATAACGTAATACGTTATAGCGTCATACCATATAACGTAATGCGTTATAACGTCGACCCATATTACGTAATACGATATAACGTCACACCATATGACGTATTACGTTATAACGTCATACCGTATAACCTATTACGTTATAACTTCATACCATATAACGTAATTCGGTACAACGTCATACCACATAACCTATTTACGTTATAACGTTATACCATATAACCTATTTCGTTATAACGTCATACCATATTACGTAATACGTTATAACGTCATCCCATATAACGTAATACGTTATAACGTCGTACCATATAACCTATTAAGTTATAACGTCATACCATATAACGTAATACGTTATAACGTCATCCCATATAACGCAATACGTTATAACGTCGTCCCATACTACGTAATGCGTTATAACGTCATCCCATATAACGTAATACGGTATAACGTCATACCATATAACCTATTTACGTTATAACGTCATACCATATAACGTAATTCAGTATAACGTCATACCATATAACGCAATACGTTATAACGTCGTCCCATATAACGTAATACGTTATAACGTCATCCCATATAACGTAAAACGTTATAACGTCGTCCCATATAACGTAAAACGTTATAACGTCATCCCATATAACGTAGTACGTTATAACGTCATCCCATATAACGTAATACGTTATAACGTCATACCATATAACGCAATACGTTATAACGTCGTCCCATATAACGTAAAACGTTATAACGTCATCCCATATAACGTAATACGTTATAACGTCGTCCCACAAAACGTAATACGTTATAACGTCATCCCATATATCGTAAAACGTTATAACGTCATCCCATATAACGTAATGCGTTATAACGTTATACCATATAAACTATTACGTTATAACGTCATCCCATATAACCTATTACGTTATAACGTCATGCCATATAACGAAATACGTTATAATGTCATCCCATATAACGTAATACGTTACAACGTCATCCCATATAACGTAATTCGGTATAACGTCATACCATATAACCTATTAAGTTATAACGTCATACCATATAACCTATTACGTTATAACGCCATCCCATATAACGTAATACGTTATAGCGTCATCCCATATAACGTAATACGTTATAACGTCATCCCATATAACGTAAAACGTTATAACGTCGTCCCATATAACGTAAAACGTTATAACGTCATCCCATATAACGTAGTACGTTATAACGTCATCCCATATAACGTAATACGTTATAACGTCATACCATATAACGCAATACGTTATAACGTCGTCCCATATAACGTAAAACGTTATAACGTCATCCCATATAACGTAATACGTTATAACGTCGTCCCACAAAACGTAATACGTTATAACGTCATCCCATATATCGTAAAACGTTATAACGTCATCCCATATAACGTAATGCGTTATAACGTTATACCATATAAACTATTACGTTATAACGTCATCCCATATAACCTATTACGTTATAACGTCATCCCATATTACGTAATACGTTATAACGTCATCCCATATAACGTAATACGTTATAACGTCATACCATATAACGTAATACGTTATAACGTCATCCCATATAACGTAATTCGGTATAACGTCATACCATATAACCTATTAAGTTATAACGTCATACCATATAACCTATTACGTTATAACGTCCTCCCATATAACGTAATACGTTATAACGTCATCCCATATAACGTAATACGTTATAACGTCATCCCATATAACGTAATACGTTATAACGTCATACCATATAACGCAATACGTTATAACGTCGTCCCACATAACGTAATACGTTGTAACGTCATCCCATATTACGTAATACGTTATAACGTCATCCCATATAACGAAATACGTTATAACGTCATCCCATATAACGTAATACGTTATAACGTCATCCCATATAACGTAATTCGGTATAACGTCATACCATATAACCAATTAAGTTATAACGTCATCCCATATAACGTAATACGCTATAACGTCATCCCATATAACGTAATACGTTATAACGTCTTCCCATATAACGTTATACGTTATAACGTCATCTCATATAACCTAATACGGTATAACGTCATACCGTATAACCTATTTACGTTATACCGTCATACCATATAACGTATTACGTTATACCGTCATACCATATAAAATATTATCTTATAACGTCACATCATATAACGTAATACGTTATAATTTTATACCATATATCCTATTACATTATAACGTCATCCCATATAACGTAATACGTTATAACGTCTTCCCATATAACGTAATACGTTATAATGTCATCCCATATAACCTAATAGGGTATAACGTCATACCGTATAACCTATTTACGTT